>NW_008240221.1:5757135-5781126 GCF_000691975.1 Corvus brachyrhynchos
GTAAAGCATACCTTTTATATCTCCAGTCTCCACTGCCTGTTTCTTACTGGGGCTATCCAGTGTAACTTGCATTATTTTTGCTGTTTGGCTGCAGTGTTCTACCCAGAGCCTTTTAAAACTGGAAGTGTTTACTGAGGGAGACAGGGTCAGGATCTGGGCTCTGTCTGTTTTGGGATATCGGAACAGCACCTTGGAGCCAAGAGCAACCATACAGGAACTGGAATAAATTGGAGCAGTCAGGAATCCTATCCCACCCCAGAATTTTTTGAATATTCCTTTTGTCTAATTCCTAGTGTGACCTAAGCAAAAACTAGCCATCTGTTTTGAATGGGGATGTTGTCATTCATGGCAGTGAGATCAAATAGCCTTTTTTTTGGGGGGCTCCTCTTCTTTGACACTGCC
Organism: Corvus brachyrhynchos; assembly: GCF_000691975.1. Lineage (NCBI taxonomy): Eukaryota > Metazoa > Chordata > Aves > Passeriformes > Corvidae > Corvus > Corvus brachyrhynchos. Next base: position 5,757,538 of record NW_008240221.1, read on the forward strand.
CATCCTGCTGGAGAAAAGCCAATACCCTTTATTCCCTCCTGGCCCTGAGAACACAGGGCTGCCTTTCACTGCCACTGCCAGGTTTGCCGAGCAGACTCACTGCAGCATCGTGGTACTGCCAGGCTTGTGCGTGCTGGTATGAAAACAAAGATGTTCGGGGTTGATAAGGCTCTGCGGCATCTCAAGTTCTCTGTTAAAAATACAAGAGCAGCTGTATTTGGGCAGCCTGCAGTCACTGCATCTTCAGTCTTCTCTATTTTCTGTATGTCTCTGCCTTGTATAAACATTTACCCTGGAGCTCTGGAGATGGGCTTTGAAACGAAGGTGCCCTTTTAATTAAAAGTCAGAGAAATGGTGCTTTTGCATCAGCAAACCAAACTTTATAAGGACGTACTTACTGCTCCTGGAATATCCCATTAACACCGGAGATACAGCAGTCTGAGGGAGGAAGCTCCTCAGGAAAAAAGACCATAAAGTTGTTAGGAGGGTTTTTTGATGCCATGGGGAAAGTAGGGAATATTTCCTGAATACTACATTTTCATTGTTATAAATAGATAATCTTATTTCAATATACATTGCATATGCCATCAAGTACCTCAGGACAGTTCATTGCAAGAGACAGAAGAGGGCTGTTAAGAGCTAGTGCCTAAAAACGTAACTAATATAAATTTCAGCTCTTTTATGAATGCATGAAAAGATGAAGTCTGAAGATTGTTCTTAGTGGGTTTTTCTTTGTGTTTATTTTTTTCTTTCTTTTCATAAAAGTCCAGCAAAGTATGGTGGTGAAGGGAATATACTCACAGTGCCACGACCTTAGGTAGTCCTCGCTCTTTCACGTGCAGTAAAATACAGCCACTCATTCTGTTCAGTAGCATGTTGGAGATACGCAATCAAAGGGCTGCTTGTAAATGGGAGCCATGAGACTGGCTCTAAGGAACACCACAGTGCTAAGGAGCTGTTGGGTGCTTTGGGAAGAGACCTTCATTGAGACCTTTCCAGTGACTGGGAACTGAGGGAGAAAAAGGTAAAATGAGAAATAAGTTTTCTTCTAGGGGGAACTAGAGAAAGGGGACAAAACCAGAACGTGGCCAAAAAGCACCTTCTTGTTCCTACCTCTGTGCTGGCCCTGGGTGATGCTGGGTCAGATGCTGAGCTCTGCCTTGTGCCCCCAAAGCAGCTCTGCCTGACATCCCGAGTGTCTGTGCTGCACAGAAGGCATCAGAAGGCCATTTTGGCTCCATTTGCCAAACAGGAGAGAGTAACACTGAACAAAAGGAGTTCTATGCTCAAGTGTCCAAGGAATACTGCTGCCAGCAAAACAAAGTTGCAATTACAGCTAAATTTTAAGCTTATGTAAGTACTAGGGCTTCTTTATTATTTCATGAACTTGGGAAACAAAGCTTTCACCTGCAGTATCTGCACCGTGGTGGTACCATGCGTGCATCCTCTTAATACAGCTTGCTTCAGTGAATAAATACAGACATCATCATTTTCCAGCCTATTTTAGCAAGTGTTTAACTCATCCCTCCCTGAACTGAAACTTACACATATTCTTAAGCACTTTGCTGGATTAAGCCATCTAATTCACAGAAAACTCTGTACTTTCCGAGCTGAAGAATTGATCTGGCTTTGCAAATGGTTACCCTTGGACTGGTTTTTAGCCTCCAGCACTGTCAGGTGTTCTGCCTACTGCCAGCAATCTATTTATTGATACAGGAAATCCATTTTGCCTTGCCTTGCTTTTAATGAGTTTTGCAAGCAAGTGGCCCCTTCCTGTGACTCATTCTGTGTTTTCTGAGCGGGAGATTGTGGTTTTAAGTTTCACGTTGGAAAGTAACCGCTGTGTCTGCTTTCCTTGTCTGCTGGAATCTCAACAAGAGGAATATGTTTTGGAACAAAGAAATGTAAATGGAGTAGAACAGTTCATGTTTCTTTGCAAAATTGTATAAACATCCTTCTTTTCAGGACAGTTAAAAACACTAGTGAAAAGTGAAAATAAGTCTTGTTTTAGAATAACAGCTTTATCTTAGAACATTGCTGTTAACACGGGCAAAAAAAGATATTTCCCTTGGTATCTCTATATGTTGGCCCTTTGATTTATAGCCAATAAATATCCAAAAATTAAACAGTGGAGGCCTTTCTCTAATCTTACTGACACAAGATCAGCTCCATTAGCATCTGGATGGCTGCTCAGATATGCACAGCTACGACTGCAATCTGAAGTGTGAATAGCAAGTGCTACAGATTTCCATCCAATTCAAGATCCTTTTCATCCCTTCAGAATACTGGAGGCAAAGAGGTAGGTGATGTGAATGTATTTGTTTTTGACTTTTGCCAAAAATATGGTGGCAGAAGGAGAGAATGCTCAGCAGGCTTGGACCGTTAGCACTGAAAACTTAGATTTACGTTAAAAACGGCCATAAATACATCAAAACCAATGACCAGGATAGTTTCCATTCCCCATTGCTAGATACAACTATTTATATTTCAAGCTCAGTGCCTATGTCTGTGCAGATAAATTGCTGCCCAGTAAAGGGCAGGGATCGTTGTAGGCACTCACACCAAAGGGCTCGTTTGGCCGGTGTCCAGCTGCCTGCCTGCACACAGGGGCGCTGCTGGCCTCTGCTGACCCTTGCGCCGCGCCCAGACCTGGTCTGGGTGAATGCTGGGTGCCTTGGCTGAGGTCACAGGGGACCTGGCTGTCAGCAGACTGGACAGGCAACTGTGAGCCAGGGCTGGGGCTCGTGCCCTCGCACTTTGCTGACGTGCCTGTGCTGTATCTGGAAGAGCCAGGTCTGGGGCTTGGGTCTGGCAGTGGTTCCTTTCCCCATGCATGTCCCAGCTGACTGCGCAATGAGATACTGGGACCTCTCTTTCCAGAGGCTTTGAGATGAGCTGGGCTCTTCCTATGGCTTGAGGAGGTGCTTCAGTTCATCTGTAGCTCAGTTCGGTCTCAAGAGGAGGTACACTCTGGTCCTGAACGTCTTTCACCTCTGTCTCCTGGGAGCCTGTGCAGTATTAACATATGTTAGAGAAGCTGCAGTTCTGCAACAAGGCCAGAAAAATCTAAAAGCTTTGCTAGCACAGGCTTTTTAGAGATGAAGTGTGGAAAATGAAGTGTGTACAAAAAAACATACCTGAGAGCAAAAAAGTATATTGGGAAAGCAGAAATTCAAATCGTCATTCTTAAAATGTGACCTTCCAGTTACCCCTCTCAGTTGTTAAGTTGAAGCTGGCAGACACAACAGTTAAAAGGAAAAACTGTGAGGCTCAGAAAGTAAAGCAGCTTGATTGGGAATGTAATGAGAGGAAAGAAAGAGGAAGACTCAATATTATCATGCTTCTTTCCTGCAGAGATCCAGATATTGTGTAAAAATGCAGTGCCCTGTATTGTGGATGTTTTTTGCTGATCTATGTATGGTGTGAATGGAAATAACAAGACACATGTCTATTTCTCAAAGTATGATGGGGTGGGGTGGTTTTTGGAGACATTGTTTGTTTTGTGTCAGTAACAGATTGTATGGAGTTACAGCGACTTAGGGAACATTTCAGGGGTTCACACACACATTTCCTTCACATGCACTCTGCACAGCCTGAGAGCCTGCACAGGTATTGCACCTTTCTGCAAAGCTCATTTCTCCTCTTGCTCTGGACTGCTCTTCCGCATATAATTGGCTTGGAATCACTTCCATTTCTTTTGACCTAGTAAATTCCTGTAAATCAGGGCTGTGGTTTCATGGGTGGCTGATCTGATCTACTGGGTTTTTTTACTGCCTAAAGGAAACAGCCACTTTCCCTGTTTGTTCCTTCTGATTCTCCCACCCCCTCTCTCTACTCCTGGGATAGTTTTGTTCTGCATTAGGGAGTTAAATGGGCTCAGAGGAAAGCAGAACCTTATGCTTTTGTCTAAGTCTCCTGAAACTGTAACCTCAATTTTACTATGTCCATCCCAATTCTATACTTGACCTCTTTTATTCTAATAGTAATCATCATATAATTGTGGGCAGATTGATAGATACCAGGCAGTGACATGCTTGGTATCTATCAGCGAACTTGAGAGCATGGGATAACAACATTCAGATGAGAACCTGAATGGTAACGTACAAATGTAAAGAAATTGCAGGATCAAAACCACCTGCCTAAAATGGAGGGACTAATAGAAATGCAAAAACCTGGTCCCAAGTAAGGAACTGGATCCAGTCTATGCCCTGGCACAGAAATCTTGTGTTGACTGAATGAATCCTTCACTGTGTTTTGTGCCTTATGTCTCCATGCAGAAGGAAGGGATGACAGCAGTTCCTCTGTATCAGGCATGCCCTGAAAGCAAGGCATTAATGCTTAGAGATGCTGTGATATGAAACTGAGGTATCAAACGAGAAAGAAAGATATTTGAACTAACAGCAGTGGCTCAGCTTCTGAACACCTGACAGTCAAGTTTTATTCTTGCTGACCAAGAGAGATGGAAGAATACTGTCTCCACTTAGTATCAGGAAACAGAACATCTTGGTAGCCTCAGTAAGATCAGCTTTCATTTCCTGAGTCTGTTGTCAGGGTCCCAGGTGTCAGTCTTCAGTTTGTTCAGAACAAGGATTGAGAGGAAGCAGGGAGCTTGAGGCAGATCCTAATTTGTCAAGTAAAAGCTTCTGGCCTTCAAGCTCATGAAGACTAATGCCTTCTGGTACTGGGGTAGCCTGTAGGATGCCTCAGCATCAGCCCTGTGGTAAGAGACCACCTACAAATAGAGCCCAACTAGAAGAAGAGAACCATCTATCAGGAAAATCCAGAAAAAAAGGTATTGCAAGTATAAGGCTATTTGGATTTGCTAGAAATGAGCAGTGGGTTAGGCTGAAGCAAATTAGCATAGTCACTGTAACAGAGAGCAGTACATACCAGGGCATCCTAGCTTGTGTGAGCTAACATCTGCTCTTGGGGTCACTGCCTAATGTCTGTTTGCTTGCTGGTTATGTCCCAGCTAATTTTGTGATGCGAGTCTAAATCCTTCAAACCACACATCCAGTTTGTAATTTAAGCCTGCATAATTCTATCTCTCCTTGCTTACACCCACTGTCTCCTGGTTTATACAGGCCGTTGCTGGTTTCTGTAAGAATTACTGCACTGATTGATACATGAAACAGGAAGGTAGGATGTTTTATTGTGGAACGGTATTTAGAGAGATGCAGCATCTGTGTCTAAAGCGAGAGATAGTTACAGGGTTAGACAAGTGGGCCATCAATTACTGGAGACTGAGGTTAGGACCATCTGGCTGTTTGAAACAACACCAGGTGTTAGCAGAAGCAAATTTCCTGTGTTGCAACATAGGAGTGGCAGGCAAGAAGCGGCCCTCCAGAGTGAATCTCAGCCACGAAAGAGGCCGCTTCTCATTTCCTTCTTTAGTGCTGTCTTGTGGGAAAAAAATCACTCCAAGAGCCTGACACACCTGTGTCCCCTGCTCGGTGCCTCCCAGGGCCACTCGGGGGGCAGCTCTCAGCCAGGGGTGGGAACCCCCTCCTCTGAGGAAGACTGAGCAGGACTGGTACCCTCACAGCTGGCTTTGCCAGCACCTGCCTTTCAGTCACAGCTGCAACCTGACCCTTGCTGATGGATGGACCTGAGCAAAAATGTCCTGGTTTGTATACCCAGCATCCATGGTCCCCTTGAGGCCCTGTTTGCTGCCAAACCCACAGTACCATGTATCTCCCTCCACATGCATCCCGCCTCAGTTTCCCTCCCCACCCTGAACTGTCTCTGTCAGCCAAGGGAGAGGCAGCCAAGGGTGGACTGGTTGCTGGTGGAGTGCCAAGAGGTGCAAAGAGATGACTGTCACCCACAATCTGCTCAGCAGATGAGCCATTTCCAGCCATTCAGGGCTACTGCTCTGCAGTTTTAAATAGTCGCTGGCTTGATATATGCAAAAAATACTGCTGCATAGCCCAAGTGTATGTTGTTAAACCTGAAGGAGTTTCTCATGCAGTTGTACTGCTCCAAATTTTCTCATGTATACTTGAGAATATTGTTATTATTTTTATTTAAAAGGGGAATAAACCATAAAGCTGAAATTCATCCAACCTAAAAGTTACCTAAATAAGTCAGGAAGCAATCTCCCACTAAAGTTATTCTTACTGTACTAAACTTTAAGTATAGCGGAGACTTGATGGAGGCTCTGGCAAGGGACAATGCCCAAGGCAATTGTTCCCAGGAAGCATCCCAACTCAGCAATGTCCTCTCACAATAAGCAGGCAAAAGGTTAAGAACTAGGTAAATGCAATCTCAGTAACTTGCAGCAGAACTTTAGATCAGTTTTTCCTAATTTCTATTTCTGTCACAGAGAAAAAGCCCTCACAGGTTTATTTTAAACTTTAATTATTATACTTTAATTATCTGACGACAAAGGGAAATTTGGTTATAAATGCCAAACTTACATGAACTCCTTGATAAAATACTTCATTTAGGGACCATGGCAAAGGTTGCTAAGTGACAGCTATGCAGTTAGGTATCAGAGCACTTCCAAACCCCCACTGCTGAGGAGAAAAAGAAATAGCTGGAGACAGTGGTGTGCAGGCAGGGTGGGAGGCTAAAGGGCTCTGGCTTATAAGCAAGCCCGTCTATGTATTTTTAGCTACCTATTAAATGCAGGCTGGTTTTCAGAAGCTCTGAGCACTTATGACATCCACTGAATAACAGCAACAGTGAGGTGTCCAGGTCGCTGCTACCCAGGTACTCTCATGAAAGGGGATAATAAGGGGTTAGCTCCAGCAGGATTTGAAACCATCGGCTATTATGCAAATCAGAAGGGCTCGCACTGTTCATTAAAATGTAACAAGATGAGTGTTGACCCAGACATAACATTTCCAAAATGTCCCTGTGACAAACAGGGAGGTAGAATTTTGGCTAGTGAGAATTTCTAAACATTGCCTTCAAAGAGAGAGCATTTGGTGGGGAATGCTGCATATAACAGCAATAACCATTCCTGAAAATAATGCTTTGATTGCAATTCATACTTAAAAAAATTTCAGATGTCTGGTCAAATTAGCTTCCTACTGATTTACTTGTGAAACTGATTGGTATGCATGAGTAATAACCTCATGTATGACCTTCTGTAGTGGTAAGCAAAGACTTATTAAATTCAAGAGGTGTAAGCACATAAGTCACATAAAAGCTGCCTGTTTTCAGGAGCAGAGTAATAATTTTTGTCTTCCTTTTTTTGGTGAAATATTTTGTTGTATGTGACTATTTAATATTTTGCACTTAGGGACAAAAAACTAATATATAATGTTGGGCACTACAAATATATATTTTAGTCCTTAACTCTTTAAAATGCTTTATAAAGTTTTTATGTGACAATTTGTCAGTTGTTGACTTGGATTTTTTGTCTGGAATAATTTTACTTTAAAAGGAAATCTTATTTGCAAACCAAATAAAATACTAACTTCTAAAACTAGGTAAAAACGAGACAGAGGGTTGGTTTGACTGCTAAATGAATGTGTAAAATTAACACATAACCACAGGTTTCCAAGACTGGGCTAGAAAGCAAAATATCCAGAAAAATGTATTGACTGCATCTCTCCAGGACATTTGCCTTTGGGTGTTTTCGGTGGCTAGGTGCCTATTATGTATTTCTCTGTTCTTTTGCATGCACCTCTTTAGCATTTCAAATTCCTCTCTCTTCCTATGTGTTTTATCCTTACCTTCCTTATGAGCTGCCTTTTTTGTGTGCAAGTTTTAGGACCTGTTTCTGTTTCAGAAGGCCATGAGACAGGGATGTGTTGGGCCTGATCCCTCCTATGTGCTCATCTGCTTCTCTGCTGTCAGCAGGCTCTGCTGTGGGGTTGTGACAGGAACCAAACAGCTGCTCGTGGCCCCAAGGCCGACTGAAAAGATTTCACAAGGACTTAGTTTACTAACCTCTTGAAAAGTAATGGAGCGGCATCACCTAAATCAACCCTCAGCCTGCCCACTCCAACAACCAGTCTTAGCTGTGTAATGATGCCCTGGGTTTGTGCAGAGGCATGGCACAGCAGTACTTTACATGTAAAGTGACCTTTATAAGGCCCTCATACAGCAGCCAGGTGACTGGCTCTGTTTGCAGCTACAGCCTGGCTTCACACATACTTTCAACCCCGTGTAAGAGCATTCAGGAAATTTCGCCCCAGACAGCAAACATGTTCTGGTAAGAGAAGTAGAGCTCAGACCAGCTTAGGCTCAATTTGGGTCTTATCTAAGCCACAGGGTGATGGGTCTGGTGCAGACCCGTTGTGCTGGATGAAATACGGGTGCTTGGGCAACCACCACCTCTTTGGCTACTCTGGTCACTGCCCAGCACTGGTGCTAGCTGATGGTGCAAGGCTGAAACTTTTGAGATTGAAAGAGCAAGGCCCACCTGGCCAGCAGCTCCCCTGCTTGGTCAGGTCCGTGCAGGCAGGCGATAGCTGGGCTGGTTGCCCCATGGTAGAAATAGTCTGGCCAGCAGGGACGTGATGCTGTCACATCCTGAATGAGCCTGCTCCTGCGGTCCAACTACTGGTACCCCAGGAAGTACCCTGGGATATTTAAACGCCCCAGGCCGAGGGCAGTGCTGAGGATGATTTTGGCTCCTTGACTGTTGTGTCAGTTGCTGGGGCTTATGGGCCAGGGAACTGTTTCAGGTACAGCCTTTGGCTAATGCCTAAACCACTGCTCTGCAAGCAGTCGTGGGAGGCTCTGTGCAGTTCTGGTGCACCTCCCGCCTTCCTGGTCTGGAGGACAGAAGACTTGAAGCTGGGATCTGCGATACAGCCTCCTTGGTAGGAGGAGCCAAAAGAAACCAGAGAAAGAAATATTAACACAACTGTCTTTGATCTGACTGAGAAATGTGTTCTCAAGAATAATATGTGAGAGTGACACTGGAATTTTTGCCTGCTTAAAATGTCCCATTGTCTTCTAAGGAGAAAGTACTTTGGTGTATATTTTGTTTAGCTGGATTCTTTTGCTATGATGGTCTGTCTACACTGATTAAATCCTTGTGCTAATGGCTCCATGATGCTGCATTTAAAGATTATAATACATTTATAGCCCACTGATTGAAAAAAAAAATAGAAGCAAGCAGCTGTATAAAACTCAGGTATTAGCTATTATTAAATAAAAATAATTTACAGCTTACCACAGTCACAATGAATGAGATTGACTCACTCATGGGCTTTAGGACATTTTTTCTAGGTTTTTTTTTTTACGAGTCTGTACATGAAGTATGTTAGCTCAGTTGGAGATTTTCTCTTTTACTCTATGCCAAGGTTTTCAGAAGTGACTAATGACTTTGGGTGCTTAACTGGAAACATTGTAATAATGCCTGAATTTCAGAATGGCTGAGCACCCATCATCTGAAATTTAAGTCCTTTTATGGTCGTTTAAATTCAGCTCTCAGGATTGAGATCCTCTAATTCATCAGGAGCTCTTGAAAAGCTTAGAAGTTATGGAAATATATTAAAAAATTTAAGATGCAATTTCCTCCTTAAAAGCCTCCCCATGCCAAATTTTCCATGTCCCAATATGTGTGGAACTAGAAGAAAGAAATTGGCAATTATTGAATGCAATATGCTTTCAGTTTATGATAAAGCAAACATTGTGTTCATTTCCTTACCACAGTGTGGTAGCCCTGCTTTTCTGATAAATTGCGATAGCCATAACCTTGTTGTTAAAGAGCATTATGTCAGGTCTCTAGATCTTCAGCATAAATCAGTGAAGAGGTTGAGGGAATTCAGCCTTTTTTTGGTAAAGGTGGACACAACTCTGTTGTCTTTATACAGGGAGGAATGATTCATGAGACATAGTAAGCACAGCAGGCTTGGGATACCCGGGAATGAATGTCACACACAAGATGACAACACTCTTTATTTCATAGACTTTCTGGTGCTGTGCTGCCAGAAACCCACAAACCCCACGGTTATATAGTGGGCACATATTACCTTTCATTAACATTGCCTTTGCGGATACCGAGTCAGATCTGTCTTTGATATCCACTGGTGCAAATTACCACCAGTTAAATTATGGCATCTGACACCAGGTGGGCTTAGCATTTCATTGCTCTCTGGGAGGTGAAGCCTTCCCTCACATAACTGGTTTTTCTCCTAAAAACCAGCTATTGCATCAGGCGCAGAATAGAAGGAAGTGAATCTCTTAAAGGAATTGTAACTGTAAGCTTTTACTCTGTTTAGCCAGGCTGTTACCCGCAGTTTAGATTAGTTCTCATCTTTTTATGCTTCCCTACAGGTTTGCTCTGATTGTCTCCCCATTTTGCAATAAGCACTCTCAGAGACCACTGGGCAATTACTGAGGAAGTCCCCAGGAACTTTTCCCAGCACATCTGATCCATGGCATGCAGGGTATAGAGGACTTGCCCAGGATCACATGCTCCCAGATACACAGGGCACACGGATGGCTGTTCCCAGAAGTGGATGCCAAGAAGAAAACTAGAGAGGGGCATGGGAACAGCCTTGTGACTGCAGCCCACGGCAGCAGTGGGAGACTGAGGGCTACAGCTGGACTGTGAGAAATGAAGCAGCATGTTTGGTTTTGAAGTGAGAAACCCAAACGCTTGTCTAAAGCATACTGGACATCACTGAGCACCCAGCTTTACAGTGACAGTGCTACTCAGAGGTGCTGCAAATCCTTTATCTCTGCCTTACTGATCTTTCATCACCTGGATAGTCCTGAAAATTTAGTTCCAGGCAAGGACAGAAGAGTAAGTTCTTCTTGGCATCTTCTACTCTATTTTTATTAAAGGATTGTAGCAATTATGATTTCCTCCAAATATTTTCCCACATCCTACCTCTCTGACCCTGGCCTGTAATCCTACACTCATTCCTGCACTGGCTCATTACCTTTCCAGTCCCTGTTTTCATATTATTTGAGTGAGTTCTCTCCCCAGCTTCAGCCAGGTGACCCACTGCCTTTGTGGCGGACACACCGGAGACAGCAGCTTCTTGTACCTTTTTTTGTAACAGTAGGTTTTTTTTCTTCTTGTTCAGATGACCCTACTCCAGTCTGTTTTACTGAAATCCAGCAAGACACATGGGAATCTCCCAGTGTGCAACCCCAGCTGTGGCCAGGATCTCCAGGACCTTGCTGCCCACATCAGTTCCTCTTGTTGGGCAGGCTCCACTCTTCCTGACTGTGCCAGATCCTCTCAGGTACAAGGTCTGGTCAGCCAGGCCTGTTGTGCAGCTCAGGCTGCACCGTCCGTAGTGGCAACACAGAATCATAGAATCAGAGAATATCCAGAGTTGGAAAGGACCCACATCAAAGTTAAACTCATGTCCCTGCACAGGACAGTCCCGACCGAGAGTCATACCTTATAGGTTTTTGGTTTTTTTCTTCTGTCCCAAAAATCACACCATGAGTGATTTTTTTTCTTTCCTGCTATCCTGTATCCTCTGAATTACCTGTCTGGCACTTGAAGTCCTCAACAATGTACCACCACAGTGCCAAGGACAGCCTAATGCCACATGTCGCTGGATTATTCCTCCTTCTCTTTCTCCCTTCTCGTGATGTGCTGGAATGGTTGCAGGAAACATAACAGAGGAGGAGGGTTTGTGAATCCTTCTGGCTGCCCAGCTACCCTTCAGCTGAGGATGAGCAGCTTGTGCTCCTAGACATACTCAGATGACCAGAAACTTCTGTTCACGGTACCTATGGCATTGTCCTTCAGCTAAAATATGTGATGACTGTTTTTAGTAAGAGCAGACTAGCAAGATATTGTATGTCAGACATCATGAGTTTCGGGACTTAAAAGATTTGCAGGCATAAAATGAAGCAGATTTTTTTAAAAAATTAAATTAGTCTAAGAGTTTGGACAACAGCGTTGCACAGGGGAAAATAAAATTGACTCTGCTTGTACTCAAGCAGAGGTACATTGTACTGAGTTAGCAACCAGACTGGGTGGAAAATGTAGGGCAATGGACTCTGCAAGGAGGGTCTGAGAGATAATGCTGGAGGTATAACCAAACCAGCAACCTATTGCCTGGCCCATCACCAGGGAATAGGGTTTACCTCACAAGGAAGGCAACAGGACCCTGGAGGTATTTCAGAGGAAGGTGACACTGGCATCTGCACTAGGCATGGCTTGATGTGACCTCTAAACCTCCAAGGCCACATTTTCTGCTGCTAAGGAAGCAGAAGCTGCACTGGCAGCACAGTGTCTGTGAACGCTGTGATGCTACAGCCCCACTGGTAGCACCCGGGGCAGTAAGGTCCCCACTGGAGTCACAGCTGCAAGGAAAACCTCTGACACTCCAGCCACACCCCACCTTGTTCCACTTCTGCTGCCAGAATGTTTTGGTGTCTAACTAGATGATCTTGAAGGTCCCTTCCAACCCAAACCATTCTATGATTCCATGATAACACTTCTCTTTTCTGTCTGTCCATCGGTGGCTGTGAAGAGGTGTCTGCCCACCAGCTCTGACAATATGACATTTTTGGGACATCTCCCCCAGCTCCATCTCATCCTACCACAGCCCCATCCCTGCTTCCAACATTCCTCTCAGGCACTCAGGAGCCTGTGCCTAACTGAGGCAGTGGCTGGTTTTAATATGAGCTTGGAAGACTGTTTTGGGGATTTTTTTAGGTCCTAAATTGCTTTCAATGGGATGGTGCATCATTCCCCCCTCAGCCCGGCCTGCACTGCTCCGGGAGTGGCGGGGGGGGGGGGGGGTCCAGAAGATGGTGCCCTGCTGTTAGGAACAATGCTGCGAGCACAGTCATTCCAGTTCACTGGCACAATGTCACACAGAACGCTTTGTGTCTGTCAGCACATTCCTGGAAGGTCACAGTGAATGATGAATGCTCCTGTGTAGGAGCTGAGGAAGGTTTGGGTATTTTTTTTCTTCCTTTTTTTCCCTTTTCCTTTTCCCCATGAATTGCATCACTTGGCAGTCTCTTGGCTTCATTCATTTGACTCCTGTGGTTACAAACCTTTCCCAATTGTTGTGAGCCTGCTTCCTCCACAACCCCTCTGTGGCCAAAGCAGGATATTCATGACTGACTGCCCTGGAGAAGCTGGATGACTTCCAGCTACTTTCCACAGCAGAGTTGCTCACTTCCCTCCCCCCGAGGGCTGAAATATCCTGTGGTTCTGGTTAGCTTTCTCTCCGGATGCACATCAGCTAAAGCATATGCATCATCATGTGATATCCAAGGTTGTTTCAGCACAGCTAATTGTGACAGAGGCTTTATTTAGATGCCATGTATAAAAAGATGTGTATAACACTCCAGTGTGAAGTCAGAAGGATATTTGACTTGATCCTGAATGAAAAGCTAATTTTAACTGGCACGTACCATTGGAGTTCTCCATTGAGCTTTGCACATATGTCTAAGATGTTTAAATAATTCCAATAAACTATGATGTCATCTTTGTAGCCCTGTTGCCATTTCCTATGATTTGGTTCATGATTTCTTTCCACTCTGAGTTACTAATTGCTCGTGAAGCTTGTGCAATTGAATGGGGTTCTTCTATTTTTTCACACCCCCTTCCCCCATACAGAAAGCACACATACCTGCTAGTTTTAATTGGGGAAAAACACCTACAGCTAAATTCAGCATTACTTCTCAATGGGAATTGACCAGCACCTGAGTAGCAGCAGTCACTTGGCACAGTTCATCCAGCCCCACTGAGGGGTATTTTGTTGGCATGGGGAGTGTCTGGATGGGGAGGAGAGCTCTGAAGAACCCATGCCAGAGTGAAATTGAATGAGGAACACCTGCAAACAATGTTCATGGCCTGTTCACAGGCTCATGTGGGCACATGTTCTTCTGATGGATGGAGATGCATTCAATGGTCAGGACATTCCAGTACACCTGCGTTTATTTGAACAAATGCAGCAGTGCCTGAGAAGGCACAACTTGTTCTCCAAGAGTACATCTGTTGAGGACTCATTGTGTCTGAAGCCATCTGGCAATGCCTGTGCTGTTAAACTCTCTTTGCCTCCCAAACAGGGTCACTGCATCCAACCTGGCCAGTAAACAGTCCCTGGTCTAATGCCTTAGCTGTGCCTGGGAACTGGTTGGAGGACACTGGCAGGCCACATTCAGAAGAGGTCCTGGCACTGCTGTGACCATTATCTGGTGCAGATGATGGTGATCTGTCCTTGCGTCCTGGCTCTACTTAACTGGCAGGTACGGATGTGGTTGGACAGATTCCTTTGGGCTGTACAGGTTCACCTGTAGGACTGGGAATCTTCACTTTGGAAATAAGAAAAACATCCTTGAGCAGGAGAAACTAGATAGGGGGGAGAGAGCCAAGACAGAAAGTCAATTCTGGGTGAGGAAAAGTGTCTGGACTTCAGTAAGAAACTAAATAAAGCCAGAGATTAAAAAATCAGGGGCCAAATGAGTCCTTGGGAGTCAAAGTTTGTGAAGTAGGGTAGGATATTATATTTTCCAGAAAACTGCAAAAAAGCACGTTGCTGCAAGTTCATTGGCATGTAGGGAGAAACTAATCAAAACATCAAGGGTGTTTTTCAGCAACAAATAAGGACATTTTGCAAAAACTTTGGTGAAGACAAGCAAATTGCAAAATGCTATCTAGTAATGGCTACGTGGTGCAAAATGTGGGATGAAAGGAAAAGAATCCTGAGGATGTTTAATACTTTATATATTTCCAGAGAATTCATCAGAACTTTCAAGTTATTGAAGAAATATCAGGAAATGGAAAAGCAGAGGTTTTGCAACACCTACAAGTAATTAAAAAAAAAAAAAGTACTCCAGTCAGAAAAAGAAATCAAAACTTGTTTGGGTTGATTTTTGTTTCATGAAATCCCTTGGTTATTATTTCCCAGGTCTACATTTACAGGATCAGGTTTCTTTATCACTTCCCTTTGTGCAGACCAAGAGCTGTTCCATATACGGGCACACAAATAGCATCAAAAACCTCTGAGCAAAGGTCACTTCAGATCCAGTGAGCTTTGTCAGCATCTCTAACAACCTGATAATAATATATGGAAGCAGGTTGGCCAAGAAACATAACAGGATTGAAACCACCTTTTTCTTTCCTCTTCAGCATTTCTTGATGTCGCTAAAGGGCGTTGCTAGCCAGACCCTTATCCCTGTATTGCTGTATCAAGCCATGGCGGGCTGCCCTTTGTGCCACTTGTGAAAAACACACGGAAGTACTGATGTCTGCAGGGCTTTGGATGAAGAGCTGGAGGAACTTTATGGTGTGAAACCATGTCTGTGGCTTGTTCCAGAGGTGTGGCAGAGGTCCATGCAGACACGGCATAACCAGCTAGACGAGCCCAGCTTCACCAGAGGCTGTTCATGCTCATGAAGGCTGCTGGGTTTGCAGCTGGTGGCTGTAAGACCACTGTGTCTGCTTTTCATGGGTTGCCTATAACTACCACCATTGTGTCTTCCTGAGGATGGGAGATCCTCAGGTCTCCTTGCCACATAGGAACTATAAATCCAGTGCCTCTGAGGAGGAGATCACAGAGTGGCAGAATGGATAAGGTTGGAAGGGGCCACAGTGGATCATCCGGTCCAATCTCCCTGCTCTAGCAGGGTTATCCCAGAGCACATGGCACAGGACCGTGTCCGAAGAGTTCATTAATACCTCCAGTGAGGGAGACTCCACACCCTCTCTGGGCAATCTCGGCCACTTGCACAGTAAAGTTGCTCTTCCTTATATTCAGGTGAAACTTCCTGTGCAAATGTGTATGTCTGTGATGCCAGGTATACAAAAAGCAGTAAGAAGGGCAATGGTGCTTTCTACACCTGTCTTCCAGGGCTGTCACAGAGATATTTGTATAATTACTCAGTGATAAGGACTACAGCTCATCCAACTGCACATGAGAAGAAAGCCTGCCAAATCTGTCTTTTCCATCTGTCCAAGAGCAAACCTCAGTGTGCCCTGATGCAGCCATAAGAGCCTGTAAGAAAGGAGATAAGGAAAAGCAGTCTGCTATCATTTTCAGTGCAACACAGCTTGAGTACTCACGAGTCACAGTTTGCTCTCACCCCTGACTGAAGGAAAATGCCTCCTGATGTGTCAGGAACTTGAGAAAAGTAAGGACTCTAAGGGTCTTCTCAAGGTATTTTGACATGCATACCACACCTTTTGAACCTGAATAACAGCAAAACTGTTACCTGCATCTGTAGGGTAACACCAATATGCACTTGTCATTGGGATAAGGGAAGGAAGGATTTAGTACATGCCCACAAATGTATGAGGAAAAAAGGATTAGAACTTCCAGAGTTCTTCAAAGTAGGTGGTTTGCTCTGCATACTGGTGTTTGACCTATGCAAATAAAAACTTCCTGTGTATTTTGGCCTTTGCAAATGGCACTTACATACCAATGTTCTGAGTACTTATTTGAAAGTGAGATCTCCTCTACCACAGCACACCTGGAGGTTCCCTGGCTGTCTTGAACCGCAGTGGCAGCAGAGCTACCTTGGAAAGACAACAAGACTTTCTCTGCTGTGGTCCATCACCAGCACTGTCAGAGAAAGGCAGCACCGTGGTTGTTTCCTCAGCTTCTCTCGCTGCTGTCCTGGTGAGGATGCAGACGGGCGACCATAAACATTCTCCACACATGCTATGTCTTGCTCCTGGGTGGTGTGGGACGCTGCTGTCCTGACTTCTTCATGTGTTTGTCACAGGTAAAACCCACAGCTGGTTTCAATTTTGTTCTTCTGAGGGCCCTGGGAGGGAAAGGGCAGGACACTGTGGGATGGATGTGAAAGCTATCAAACATGATTTTCAATTACCAGTACAGTAAGTCCAGGCAAATCCAGAATTGAAGTCAACAGGGGTCTTTTTAATGGCTTCAGTTGGGCTTGCATTCTTACTCTAATTGTGTGCCTACATAGGGTTTGTAGACTGGAATTCATCTGCTTAAATTTATGTATTTGATGAAGATGTCTGAGGCAGAAGAGTACAAAGAGACAGATGTAGTCAGGCAGTGGGTCAGACTCTCTGACTGAACCCGTCCCACACTGTTAACTGTGAAGAGTAGATAAGGATCTTAATCTTCTAATTTGGTGCCTTGAATAGTGCCCAGACCTACTGGGAAGAACAGGTTGAAGCATCTCAGCACCCAACTTAAGCACTGGGAAAATTATTGCCTAATTTTCCTGTGCCAAACTTACTAAGAGAAGTGTGGAAATGTGCAGGAGTTTCTTGGTCTGACTGAGGGACAAAAAAGGAATATAATAAATTAGAAAAATTAAAATTAAAATAAACTTTTATTTTTATGCTTTATCCTAATGTAGCTAGAATGTTAAGAATTTATCACCTGAGATAAAAGACTTAATCATTACTAAACCCTTTGGCAATTGTTTTAATAACATTAATCAAGATGAGCTCATTTAGTGCTAATGGGGGTGTTTTAAGTAGTTTTATAGGATTTTCACTGAAATTCAGAATTAAATAATTGGGCCATTATTCTAAAGCATTTTCGTCATCCCTCAGGGAAGTCCCAGTATCTTGGATTTCATCTGCTTGGTTTTATTTCCTCTCAAGCATTAATTCTGATTGCCCTTGACAATTTTGAAGCACCTCCTCCCAGTTATAATTTGACCCTCTTCTGGGCACTCTGAGGTTGGTTGCCCCTGATAATCTATTTTGTTAATGCAGTCATGGACAAGAAAGATTTAAAATACCACGTAATTAATGTGGTGATGGATGGTGAAACAGGAAGGGTGTTGATTGCCATTGGCTAAAGGTTCTGATGAGTTGAGTTTTTCCCAACACCCAGACTAGATGAGCAATTGGCTAATTAATTGCCCAATTCTACCCAATGTTTCCTTAGGTAAGCTTAGTGTTTATTAGGGTCTGTAGCCTTTGCAATCTGCAACACATCGGCAGTTGCTGAAGGCACTATGGAAGGAAGCAAAGAGTTATGGACTTAGGTCACCTGCTTGAATTTATGTTTTTAGTGCCAGCTGATACACCCAAACATGTCTGGAGCATCCACATAACGATGGCAGGAGTAATGTAGGAAATAGACTAGACCTTTGCCTTCCCTGAGAAGCAGTTAGATGCCATGAGTGATCTGAAACAACACTAAGTGTTGTGGGCACAGTTGTGAATCCATTTGAGATTAGGACTCCATTTATACATTAACTAGGTATCTAGACTGTCACAGTCAGTGGAGATCTATTCAATGCAGTCACTGGCACCCAGCATGTCACTTGGCTGCTTAGCCACTATCTCTCTACAGTCAGACAAGTTGAGTCACCCTCCAGACTCTGGTGACTGTATTGTGTAGATCTCTGCTAACACACTGCAAATTTGGGTGCCTCAGGCTCAATTCAACTGACTGAAATTAGATGCCTAGTGCCATGGTAGATGCTCTAGACTATCCTCGCTGGCCTCCAGCTCTTTCTTCAGATAGAGGCAGGTCATCTCTGCCAGCCCAAAGAGGACATCTCGGACATTCTATGACACCTTTGGCTACCAGAGTGGATGTGGGCACCGAAGTGCTGCCTTTTGTCACACACTGCAGGATGCAATGCACAAAGTAATTTCAATACAAGTGCTAAAACTGTCTGAGTCATCTGTATAATGACACATTCATTTATATGATAGTCATATTGGAAGGTTTTATTTGATCTGGTTGGAAAGCTTGTATCAGCCATTCCCGATTTTGATAATTGTAGATGTTGCCATTTCAAACTTACTCAGCAAATTTTCAGGTCATATTCTACCAGCACATTTGGTAATTCACATACCTAGGCCTCAAGAATGACAGTAAAGGTTAACTGTAATACATTTAAACATGAAGTAGTGTGTATTTTTTCATATTCTTAGACCTTTCATAGTCTTATGACTGCTGTTTTCTATTTTTTCTCATAATAACTGGAAGTTTCTTACTCCATTTCTCCTACTGATTCTAAGTAGTACAGGCTGGTAGATATATGAGGGGGTGAAAAGAGGAAGAAAGCATTCTTACTTTATATCTTGTCTGGAAAATAAGCTCTGAAATTTCTTTGAGAAGATTATCCTCAGTGCAAAGATCTTTGCTCGGATCATTGTATCAAGCACAATAAACAACCTACATTACATACAGCAAAACTTCAGTTTCATATATCCCGTTTTCCAGGACTTTATGTGATAATAAATATCAAATTTTAACCAAAGTGTGTATATCTTGTAGCGTGTATATTTTGTTTGATTTCAACATAATACAACAATACATTTAAGATAGACAAATTTAACAATTTCTAATTTTTCATTCACAGAAGGAAGTTGAACAGTTACAGCAAACAATATGATGGAGAATAGTAATTTTCAGGATAGCTTAATCATTGGGTAGGATGATTAAGATGTCATATTTTTACTGTGTAGAGCATCTTTATTTTTGTGTGCTTTGTGATCCCACAGATAGGTCTCAGGTTTTGCAGCATACATTGGACATGGCCTATGACAACAAATGGCAAAAATGTAAGGACGTCAGAATCCAGGTAAAAATATGTGACATGTATCCTGTTTACACGTACACGATTATTATAGTTCAGTCCTTTACACAAAATTGATGCATTAAGTTTTCATTTTAGGAGGTTACACTCTGGCACATGGGTGATGTGACTCTGTTGCAGGCTGCAGCTGACATTTACAGGTCTCCTCTGCAGCTGCATGTTACTGGTCTAACAACACCTAGTGCATCCAGTCCTTGAATTACTTAATCTTCCAAACATCCAACTCATTTTGTACTTTAGCTAAGCCAGAACTGGGTAAATATATCAGGGTTTCAGCTGTAGCAGGTAACTCATGCAAAAATGAAGCTGAAAAAGTGACACCTCTTGTGCCTTTAATTCATGTCAGTGTTGCACCAAACAACAATTGGAATAGCTATGCCTGGAGAGGCCAGTTGGTCATAATCTGGTGTGCTAGAGCAGAGGAAAAGCAGCTTGATTAATTGTAACATTTGTTTTCATTTAATAGCTTCAGAGATTCCAAGGGATCACTCTGATTATCTAGTCTGACCTCATCTGGAACAGAGGCTTCACCAGGTGATTCCTGCCCAGTCTGAACGGTTCTTCCCTGGGCCATGAGGAAACTCTCCAACCAGCTATTTGGGTGAGCATTACCTCATGCAATATACTGGGCTGTATCCTGAGTTCATTTTACCATCTTGTAAATCCTGAGAAGTTTCACTTGGCAGCCCACGGCTTACATGAATGAAAGAGAAATCAGAATTTGGTTCACCCTTCCTCACAATATGTTACCCAGTGAAAATTTTTCTTTACTCTCCTGCATAAAAATCGTGATATGCATATTTAAGTACTTGTGTACATTGCTTTATTCTGAAGTGCAATGTTTCAATTGAATCAATGGTGTTGAGGTAACTGGCCCCTTGGTCCAATCATAGATTTTAGCATTGTTTAGGTGACAAGGAAGAATCTTCAATATTTTTATTGCAGTTTGTAGATGTGTCTGACCTTCTGCCTTGTACACATTTACATTTCATCCCTAATATTAGCACATATTTCTCATGTAAGCAGAGCAAAACCTCCAAATGGCTTAATTTAAGAATCTACCATATCATTAAGCAGCTATTTTCAAGCCCTTTCAGAAGCTACGTGCCTACCTCCAGGGAGGAAAAAAATGAAAAGAATGACATTACAGACTGAAAATCCCTAATTGTTAGATTACATATTTATCTTCCTCTTAAAAGCAAAACCAGCATATTTTAAATACAGCTGTATCTAATGTGACAAGAAATAAACCAATTCAAATGTAGTCACTATTCTAGATAATATTCTGATGCTTAAAAAAACTCTGCATCAGTACATCTAATTATAACTAAATAACAGACAAGTGTTGTTATATTGTTATATTGTAGTCAGCAGGCAAAAGAGGGGCTAGGACAGCTAATGTCAATCAGGTTACTAGGTAGCTAAATCTGGGTTTCTGCCTGCCAAAATTTTGGGGCTTATATTTGGCTGAGATCACCTGGTTTCTTTGACACTCACACTTATTTGCATATCTGTATCTAGCGCATTATGTCGCAGTTCTTTTCAAAAGAAAAGGATGTAGTTCCTTTAAGGCCTGAGTCTAAAGTGGATATATGAAAATGATCCATGATGCTATTATCCCAACCACACTTCCCGAGTGATACTTTCTAATATCAGAAAAATTTGTTGCCATGGTGACTGGCCTGACCTGAAACAGTTCAGTTGATGCTGAGCTTCCTTTCCCTTCCCCAAAAAAAGGAGCTAAATATAATCTTTTGGAAAGGCAATTTTTCTTTTGATTAGTTAACAGCAATTTCTCTCAACCTGTTGTTCATGCCATATTGGCTTATTAACACTCTTAGTTAGAACAAATAGAGAATTTAAAGAAAAGTGAGCTTGAAAGCAGACTACAGTTTTAACTGAAAATTATCCTTGTAAAAGGATGCTGTGCCCACCCATCTCAGGTCACCGTGTAATATAGCTTCTTCTGAATGGAAATGGAAATTTCAAATGTGCCATTAAAATCCAAGAATTCCAGTAGTGGGTGGATCCAGCAATACCTGCCCACAGATAAAGTGGACAGTGGCATGCTAAGTGTTCTTTTGATCCTTAGTAACTTAGTCAATTTTCCTCATCATAAGCATGCATCTTACTTTAATCCTCTATTGGATTAAAAGATGACCTTTGCATGACCCTCAAATGAAGAAAATTTTTGTTGAAATTTTTCTTTTCTTTGAAAGGGATGCTGAGAAGTCAGAAAAGTCATGAGTGGCATCCTTTTGCAGCTCCAGTAGCAGCCGGGACATGTTGCATTAATGGTGAAACAAGGGCTGAAATCCACAAAAGGCCACAGGTGCTGAGGAAGGAGTCAGATGGCTTATCAGTGTTTAAAGGCCAAGAATGCAAATCACAGGGCCCATAAACAGCATCACCTGTGACTTCACTGGTTAGGGTTTCTAGGCACCTAGGGAAAGGCTCCAACTGTTTAGTGTCATCTAGCTTGCCTAAGGGGCACGTCTGGAGTTCCCAAGGGCAGTAGCTTGAAGAAGCTTATGTATATAACCTAGAGGTGAGGGTAGTCTGTCTTTATAATGTAGACCAGACTTCTTTCCAGGTACCTCAGACTTCCTGTATTTCTCAGTGTGCTAGTTTGAAAAACAAACCAGTGGGAGGCACCAAGTCAGAATAACAATTTAATGGAAATTAAAGAAAAGGGGAAAAAAGGTAAAAGAAAAAACACCGTCAAATTGACAGAGTCAAGGTACAACCTGACACCCTGTTAGGCAGGGTGGTGGTAGCAGTCTGGTAGAATGGTGGCTGCAGTCCTCTGAAGCAGTGATCCTGTAGTAAAACAGTCTGCTCTTCCTCAGGAAGTCCAATGGTGGCTGTGTAGCTCCTGTCCTCTGGAAATCCAGTGGGAAGCCCGTGTCTCTGGTGTTCAGCCTCAGATTATATCCACGATGGGATGCTTGGTTCCTCCCTCTGGGTGGAGCATCTCACAATGGGGTAATGAGTCATGAGGCCAAGTGTTGATTAGGCTCATTAACAGAAGATAGTCTGGAGGGAGTTATCTCTGAGTCAGGCGGCAGGACAATGATGGGCAATTAACAGAAAGATAGTCTGGGGGGAGGAGGCAAGGAAACACTGCCCCACCTGATTTCAACAGCTCCTGGGGATGGTAATAGAATACACTGCAACCCAGGACACTCAGACTTTTTTTTTTAAAATAACATCAGTTACTATTAAATATTATTAAATATTTAATGACCACTGTTCAGGGATATCAGCTGCAGTCCAGGAGTGGAGTTTGGGAAAAGGATCTTGGGACCTTTCTTGCCAACTCCTTCAGAATGAAGCAGCATTGCCCACTGTAAAAGGATATTGGCCTGTTTTCCCTCACCTCTCCAATGATAAGTCATCCCTCCCACATTAGCATCCTCCTCCTCCTGACTTAATGCTTTCACCATCATGTTCCAGACTTGCTCTTGCTTTTTCTTTTTGGCTCAGGGATTTTGCAGGTTTGGTACACTTCTGGTTCAAATGATGTTCTTTCTGACAGGACTTCAAGCTGTGAATTTTGCCCTGTGCTTTGGAGACAGACTTACTGGCATTTACTGGCATGCCTTTCAGGCATCAATTCATCCAGTGTGTGGCCTCCAGGTCTGAATAGGGAAATGAGGGTCCAAATGCAGCATAGCAAGCTCAAAGAAACTTAGAAAGAGTCCCCATGTCTCTTTGTGGGATATGGTGTATGCTAATGTCAGGAGAAGCAACTAACTGGCTCTGTGTTCTTGGCACATCATTTCATCTACCCAAGGTCTCTTTCACAAACAACAAAAGGGGGCTCATTAACTGCTGCTCAGAGTATGTCCACTAAAAAATAACTGAATAAAAAATTAGGTTCTTAGCTGAAAGACTTTGATGAAGAACTTTTGCATTGCTCTAAATTTTCCCCTTTTGGATGGAAAAATTCTAAAGCAGAATGGTTTGGATTTCAGCCATGTTTAGTTTACAAGATTTTTGCTTTGCTAGATCTTTTTTCAGGAAAAGATCATTCTGAGCACCAATATTTATGTAAGACATTTCAGATACTAGCAATGCAAAATGATCTTGAAATGCAAGAAGCAGTAGTGTTATAACTGGGGACACCAGCAAGGGAAGATTTGCAGG
>NW_008240221.1:5781201-5785674 GCF_000691975.1 Corvus brachyrhynchos
TAGATAACGGGGGGGGGGGGGGGAAATGGGGATGTAAACCCCTCCTCAGACCTCTCTAACTTACAGAAAGGCTCTAGCTAGTAATAAAGGGCAAAGAAGTATGCCTTCAACTTCTCTAGAATTGCTCTCCAGAGTCTCTAATTGCTCTCTTTCACACACACAAACATATACAAACTAAAACCACTTATCTTGAACAGGTCTGAAATCTGCCAAATACCATGTTCTCTGAAAGGTTACAAAGGAACATGGGATTCCTCTTACCCTAACAAACTAACTGACTTTGACAGCTAATTTCCCTTTAAATATCTTTAGAACTTCCTTTATATAGAAGTGTGAGTCATTCTGACAGGCTTAATTTGTACTGAAAAATGGATGTGTTAAACTTATTAGCCATTCAGGTTAGAAAGACTGTAAACAGTAGATTGATGACGTTTGCACTTGGTGTACTATACACTGTATGTCTAAAATTGAAGTTATAAGAGTCAGTGAAAGACATGCTGAAGATTTGCTAGAAATTGTATCTTAATCCTTTTCTGCTCTTGACTTGATGTTTCCTTGATATTTCATTTTCTATAATGAGGAGAATATGTATGAAAAGATGGACTTCTTTTAGCAGCATCGTATTTATGGCAATTTATTCACATTTCCGTCAGAACTAAACAACAGTACATAGCAGTTTGTTGGAGCCAATAAAACACTGCATGATAGACCAAAAGCTCTGTTTGAGTCTGAAAACCCATCAAGTGATACTTAAGGAGATGTTGAAGTTCCAACCTTTGTTTAGAGTCCTTGACGGCATCTGGATCTGCCTCGGTTTCTGTGCTAAAAGCTTTCTGACTTGTAAATAACAGGGAGGGGAAGGGATATGGTATTCACAAAGTCAAGTGTGAATTATTTAGGAAATCTCTCAATCTCTCTTTGTTCTCAGTAGTAAGAAAAGCTGTCAAGAAGGTAATTCAGAGGTGAAGGCTATCTCAGGTGGTCACATGGGACATTTAGTATTGTCGGAGGAGCTCGGGGTGCGAGAGGACTCCTCAGCCCAGCCTGCACATGCCCCTATGTTGACTCGCTTGGGGAGATCTGGCAGGTCCTCCAGGCAGGGAGACTCAGGCAGGAGTGTTCACGAGCTTTCTTCAAGCTCCGAGTCTACTGGCCATACTATTGGATCAAGACTCAAGCATTGCTGTGAGGGAGGATAGAGATCTTTGAACTGTGTGAGTCAGCTTTTGGCTTTGAATGGTTTTCTAGATTACTAATAGGGGCATTAAAACCTGGAAAATTAGGATTAAAAATGTTAGAATTGACTCCTCTGTGCCCTTCATAATCAGAGAGTGGACAAGATCATACAGTCTGAGAAGACTTGCTTATTGTGCTTTGATTTTGGCCCTCTTTGGTTGATAGCACTTTGGATCCAAATCAGCCCTTGTCTGAGTAGGTCAGGCACAGTGTGGGAATCACTAGCTAAAGTTGAGGCTGATCTTGTCAGTATACACCTTTCTGTGTCTCCGTTTCTTCAGCAACTAGCAGTTAAAGAAGCTTTAAGAAGCCTAATCATATAATGTAAGGCACAGTATTTAAATTTCCTTCATATTTATTTTATGGAAAATTCCCTATTGCCAAACACTTGAAGTATGGGGAGTATGGGGAGATATCTGTAAATTAGAGATGTTTAAGGGTTTGCTTAGAAATCATAGCCTTGTCACTGATACTTGAAAAATCTTCATAGCTCATCATCAAGTCCAGCAAGTGTTATCTGTAGTCAGGAAGGAAATGTCTGCTGAGATTATTTTCTAGTTCTATCCAGACCCTCTGCATTTCTCTGTAGTGTGTCAGGAGTGTGAAAGAGAAGATAATGAGAATGAAGATTTCCTGTCAAATAATAGCACACTAGAACAAAAGAGGATTGGGGTGTATGAAAATGAACACTCATCTGATCTGAATGTGCCAATTCTATGAACCCTTGTATGGCTGACAGCTTTGGTGTGATGTACTCTGCAGAGGACTTTGTTTTTCTTCCTTTGTTGACAAATTTCTGCTGGGAATCTAATGCATTATTATATTCCATGGCAAATATTTGCAGCCCATGGAATGGATAGTGAAAACATGTGACTCACTTGGAGCATTTCATCCTCTTTGTGTGTGTGTGCTTTCATAACTGTTCCATGTGTTGTGCATCACATTTGCCATCAGGCCAGACTGCAGCTCTCCAAAGGCCTTGAGGATCAGGAATCCTGTAAAAGCATATATCAGAAAAAGATGCAATTTTATATACAGAAACAGTACAAGCACACCAAGCACATGTAGAAATACAAATGAATTTAGGTATTTTGGTTATCTTTTTGTTTGGATATGACTATCTTTTTTGATTGAACTACAATAAATTATTAGTTTCATATTTTTTATTCTAGTGAATCAGAAAAGATAAATCCAAGTGAATCTCTGTGCTCTTGTTGCCCTGGGAATATAAAACTGATTTCATGTGGTGCAGTCTAAGATAGATTGTACCAGAAAACAAAATGAAACCAAATATCCCACCCAGTATCTAAGAACCCTTAAAAGAACATTTTGAGGGTTGCAGATGCAGAGATTTAAAAAATAAAAACATACCAGAATTAATGTCATCTGTGGTTTTCCATTCACTTTCTTAGGTTACAATACTGAATTAAATAGTTACATATGATTTTTCCCACTTTGCCAGGGGGATGAATCAGACTTGTGCTGTGAAGGCATCTGTTGTCTGTTAAATCCCCTGACTCATTTGTTGCACAAGTTGGAAGATGTGAGATGAATGAGACGGGTGACAGTAGGGAGAAAGAGGGCTGTCTGGTGGCTGAGGTAGATGGATGTCACTCAGGAGAACTGGATTTCATCCCTGCCTCTGACACAAAGATCATATGAGGAACTGCAAATCATTTAAACCAGGGTTGTTATTTTCAGCCATGAAGATCAATCTTCCCATTGCACAGATCTGGATTTCAGTTCCTTCATGGATTTCCCTGTTACAACCAAGCTTTTTCTGCCCTCCTGCTTTGTTCTTGCTCTAGAGAGCATATTAGTGAGTTGAGTCCCCTCAATTCCATGCCAGCACCTTGGCCTTTACCTTACAGGGTCTTTGGCACTTCCAAAGCTCAGGACAGGGCAGATGTTTCCTGGAGAGGTGAGGGTACAGTCTGCACCTGCAACCAATGGCGGACCACCTAGATCACCAGTCTCACTATCTTTTCAAGTTTTGGGAAGTAAATAAGATCAGATTTTGTTCACATTCAAGAGGTTGGAGCTGATGTCCTCTTCCCAGCAATTCCTTTGTGCTATCCCATGGGGGTAGCTCAATGCTTATCAGCAGTACTGCATGGGAATGAACTTGGCTGCTGGATGTAACAGGGATGCTGCAAATTTCATACATGTACACTAACAGGGGTGGGACATAGTCAGGGAAAGGGCTGAACTGAAAGATTTTGACCTTAGTTTGCAGATCTGAGGATGGTTGTGTTCATCTTTCCCGCTCTTTAAGCAGAACTCTTGTTCTGCCTGTTCTTGTTTTAGTCCCATTCCCATCCTGTTCTAGTCCCATGTCTAGCTCTTCACTTAACACCATGGAAGTCCCAGAAAATTCAAGTATGCCCCATTTGGGGATTCGTATCACAGTCTCACTCTTTTCCTTTCCCAAAAGTTTTTCTTCACCAAATATTCAGTCAGTGTTGGTCAGCCCTCAAACTTCTTTCCATGACCTTTATTCCTCTGCACTGGCATCCAGTCTCTGCAATGGGGTTCTCCTCCCCTCCTTGTGCACCCCTGAGCACAGCTTCTTTGCACACAAACAGTCCCATCTCTTTCCTCAGCACGACTGTGGCAACTGCTTGGACCTATGGCACACCTTACTGTTCCTAGGCTCTAGCCCCTGCTCCTCTTCTAGGCTTCCCAGTGTGCTGGATTCTTCCCGGAACAGACTTGAGGACAGAATTTTTAGTGGGGCCTGCAGCAACAGGACAAGGGGTAATGATTTTAAACTAAAAGAAGGCAGATTCAGACTAGATATATGGGAGTGATTTTTTCATGAGAGAGATGCCTAGAGAAGTTGTAGATGGCTCATCCCTGGAAAACATTCAAGGTCAAGTTGGATAGGGCTCTGAGCAACACAGTCTAGTTGAAGATGTCCCTGCTCATTGCAGGGGGGTGTCAGAGACTGAAAATAGTTCATGCCTCAAACATTGATATAAAGTTCTGCTCATTATAAAGAAGCTACAACTGAAGAAGCCTCCCTCAAGAGTGGGACTTTGAACTGAAAGTCAAACTGCTGATTAGATAAAGGGAAACCCATTGTTCAATCATCTCAGGCTGAGGGAAAGGCATGCATCCACAAAAGGCCAAAGCCATCAGCTGCAACTATCCCTGGTTGAGTTTGGGGTGGGGGGAGAGCACAGCTCACAGAAGCCAGGTTTACACAGACTCCCCCCAACCGAGGGGGGAGGAGGA
>NW_008240221.1:5787908-5811473 GCF_000691975.1 Corvus brachyrhynchos
CTGTGGAACCCCCAACCCCACAGGCCACATCCACGGGACATTCACATGAGAGGCTTTGCCCCACAGGACTGCACGTGATGGAACAGACCCAGAGTCTGCTGTGAGAGACTGACCCCCCACCCCAGGGGCACATGGCCAGACATGCCCACCCAGCCTGAGCATGTACACCCATGGGACTCTGTGCCTTCTGGGGGGACTTCACCACTGAGAGACCAGCTCGCGAGGATCAACCCACGTCGTTGGGATCCACCGAGGGGAGATCGTTTTCTTCTTCACCACTGAGAGACCAGCTGGAGAGGATCAACCAACATCGTTGGGATCCACGGAGTGGTGATAGTTTCCTTATTCTGTCCCTGTCACCCTTCCTTCCTTCCTTCCTTCCTTCCTTCCTTCCTTCCTTCCTTCCTTCCTTCCTTCCTTCCTTCCTTCCTTCCTTCCTTCCTTCCTTCCTTCCTTCCTTCCTTCCTTCCTTCCTTCCTTCCTTCCTTCCTTCCTTCCGAATTCCTTCCTTCCTTCCTTCCGAATTCCTTCCTTCCTTCCTTCCTTCCCTCCTTCCTTATGAATTCCTTCCTTCCTTCCTTCCGAATTCCTTCCGAATTCCTTCCGAATTCCTTCCTTCCTTCTCTCACATTTCCATCAAATAAAACCCTTCCTATTGTCACTGGCATATGGTCTTGTTTGCACCTTAATTCAGGCAGAGGCATTTCTAAGAACCTTAAAACTGGATCATAACAGGGGGTTGGACTGGATTGATGTGGTGATGCAGTGGATGGAATGAGTGCCGCATCCTTTCCGAAAGTGTCCCAATATGGATCCGCTTGGGTGGTGCCACATGAGCACACAGAACACACTCAGACACACAGGTGCAGGTGGAAGCACACAACCACACACACACAAGGCAGGATTGCTCTTGTAGCATCACCAGAGGCAAAGAGGCGTGAGGTATCCTTTGTATAGAAATTCGAGGGGTTCATTCACAGAGGGATTCAGGGACAAAGGACCAAGAACACCGAGGGGTCCAGGGTTATATATGGGGGTGGGCAAAGCATCAGGTCCAATCATCGGAGGGCCAAGGGGTGGAGAGAACATGGGGTGACATAACAGTAAGCAATGGGGAAAGCGAGGGGTGGAACAAGGGAACCAAGAACCAATGGGGTATCGAAGAAGGGAGAACTTTCCAGAACCAGGACTTATAGGGAGCAAAAGGGACAGTGGGCCAATGGGCCGACCAAGTGGGGATAATCTACATAAGAGCACAAGGCACTGTGGGATCTCACCATGACCGAAGGGTATTTTCAGGCCCACCAGTGAACCTCAACTGTCTTGGGGCCCTGTGGCTCCTTAGTCAATCCTGTGGTGGCCTCAACCACTGCAACCACCACAACCTGTAAAGGTCCAGTTCAACCCAAACTATTCTATGATTCTATACTTCCATGCATTATTCCCAGTTTCTATTCCTTGACAACACCTAGACCTAGAGTTCTCCTTCAGAAAAATTCACATTTTTCTACATACTTCCTTTTCCTGACAGCCTGTGTTCTCCTGCTGTCCAACAGGAGGTAGGTATCTCTCTTCCCTGTGATGCCCTATGTTGGCAGAGGGTGGACTGAGAGTACAAGAGACATCAGTTCCCTGGGGCCACATCCAGTGGCCAGGACTGCTCCAGCTCAGGACATGTGGGGACAGCAGTTACAGAGGAAAACTGATTTCATTCCTATAACCAATTCTGCAAAATACTATTTTATCTAGAAAATTTATTTTTCCAGTGACTGTGAAGCACATACGATTCACCACATACAGAACTTCTAAGGAGCTGGGACATGCTCAGTGAATACAGACTGCCTGGGGATTCTGGCTGTTAAAGTCTGGCAAGTCTTTATGAAGTATGTGCAAACTACTACTTGTCAAAGACCTGTACATTTTTAGGGTGTGTATGTATTTCACAGAGAATAAAAATGAGTAAATGAGGTTTATCCTTCATTTTTTATATAAATATTTAATTTATTTAATATAAATATTTTATTTATTCCACCTCACAGGATTCCTGCAAAACACAGAATTCCAAAGCTTTTCAGCTACATTTTTAAAAATCTTGTTCAGCAGCTGTTTTTCTTTTATCTTTTTTTTTTAAAGTCTTAGCAACTTAAAAAAAAATAAGGTAGCATGAGAGATGACAAGTGTAAAATCTCAAAAAAATTTCTCCAAGCTTCAAATGAAAACCTGGTTATACAAAATAAAATGTTAGGCAACCTTAGCTGGGATGAAAGGATAGATATGGAGCTGAAGCACAAATGGGCTGGTTATGTATGCTCATATCCATTACTGAGTCAAAAATTGTCTTGGAAGTCAATCAGACTCTCTCTAATGCTTGTGCTCAAGTAATCTGACAAAGACTATGTAAGCGTGCAGATACAAAGCAAATGCTGTCCCCATTCTTCAGTGTTTCTTTTAAGGAGTCAGATCCTGATTCCCTTATTCACTGAGGAATAAAACACCTTAAAAGGAATGGAAAAAGTGAATATATGGTATCCTGCTGCATTCACCACACTGCAGTGGTGGTTTAGAGCCTCTCAATGGCAGTGCCTGGCTGTGTTCAGCCTCATGGAGTAGTGGCACCACCTCTTTGGCATGTGCAGCTGAGTTCTGAGAAGCCACAAATGGGGCCGTTCACATCTGTCTGGCTGTGAAGCTTGTCTGAGAGGAAGAGGAAAGGGAGATCTCATAGCTCTACCACTAAGTAATTTTTGTTATGGCAACTTATTTTTAATTTGTTTCATACCAATCTTGGGAAAATGAACCATTCGAGAAGTTTATCATAATTCTAGTCTAGATAAACAGCTCAATAAAGAATGGAAAATATGTATTTTGTCAGAAGGCACCACTAAAAATACTCACATATGGCAATGATTTCCTCAGGATTCAACAAAGGATTGGCTCAGGAGCCTTCTCCTGTAGATACAGATCAGATTTATCACTGCGGTAATGTCACTTGACTTGTACAATATTTAAGCTATGAGTCAGCAGAGCAGAAAGACATAGATCTCCAATATGTACAGTATTTATCCTCTCCTCTTCCACTCACTGGTGCTGATTTTGTTTTTAATGTTATTAAGGAGTGAGTCTTCATAGCTAAGGTTACAAATGAGTTTGTCTTAAAAGTTAGTTTTGGCTTCATCCTACTACCTACCCTGCCATTCCAATGCTACAGGACCTTGAAGACGATAATCCCAGCTAAGAACAAGATAATCCGTCTTTTCAAAATGTGAATCCAGTGGAAGGCTCATTGGATTCCAGTTCTCAGAAAATGGAAGTGGTCTCACACCAGAAAGAGAATTCCTCTTTGTTTTGCTGCTTTGCTCACCCTCAAGGAATTAGCAGAGAATTGCTTTATTTCTCTGTGGGGTGTTCTAGATCTTTCCCCATCAGCCTGAAAAGAGATCTCCTGTTCTACTCATCACATTTTAAAGACAGACATTGGTGAGAGTAAGAAAAAACCCAATAAAGAAATCAGTCAGTGTTACTTCTTTGTAATGGATGAGCCTGAACAGACTGTGGATTTGAGCTCTGAAAGCCTGCAGGGTAGTGATGTAGATGTAGATCCACAATTTTTAAGATCTATGTGAAGATGATAAGCCGAAGAAAAAATATGATGAACTTAATGAAACCTTCAACCTGGGGCCACTGAAGTTGCAGACTCCTCTGTTAAGCCGATGTGGCTCTTTATATGCTGTGCAGCTCTGTGCCCAGCATGGTCCCTACTCGGAGCAGCTGGGAGCTGGAGGGGGAACAGGGCAGAGCAGCAGCCAGATCCTGCAGGGTCCACATCGGCCAGTCAGGGACCCATAACACCCTGTCAGCACCTGCCTGCTCCTGACACATACCCATGGCAGCATCCTTCTGCTTTTGCCACTGAAATACGCTGTCAAGGGTGAGGACAGCGCATGGCCTTCCTCCACCCCATCCTTCCCACATGGAATCGAAAACTTTTCATGTCTGAGACTTAAGTGCCTCAGTGCTGAGGAAGGTCTGGAATTTAAAAACTTTAAATCTCTCTTTTTTGTTGTTGTTGTTGTTGTTGTTGTATTTCCTTTCACCTAGCACTGTCTGTAACAGGCAGTTTGAGAGGGCAATTATTTTTTGATGTACCAGTTTTTATACAAAAACTTCGTAGGAATTGTGGGAGCTTACTACACATACATCCTATGTGTCACGTACATAAAAATTGGCTGTTGTGGTAGATGATACATAAGTAGCTTTTTACTAGATTGGTTTCCCTGAACAACAATGGAGAGCATCCAAATTCAGTTTAATGTTTAAATACTTTTGGTTTAGTTTAGTATATTACTGTTACAAGCTGCAGAGATCTCAGTCTAGGCTTGCAAAGAGCAGGGTTTTCATATCTGAGGGTTGCTCAATCAGCAGAACCCTCACATGCACCCATAACGCTTCCACTGGCAGATAAACATACCTGGGACGTGTCCCACTTACCAGGCACAGTGCACAGGCAGCCTGTGCATAAAGTCATAGAGAATTAGAGCTGAAAGGATTTCAGGAAATCATATATTCCAGCCTCCCAGCCCTCGATCACCACCGAATTTGACTCTTGTGGGTTATTAAGGCAACCTGTTTCTCAAGATGCCTCACAGCACACCCAGGCAGTCCATTACACCAGGCTCATAATATTTTTCTTGCTTCTTCTTTGCAATGTCATTTAAGCTCATTATGCCTTTTTCTTTCCTGCCACTAGACACAGAGAAAAGAATACTCCTTTCCTCTTTGCAGCTGCTTTTCTGTTTGAACACAGTTGTTCTGAGGCTACTCACCCTCCTTTCCAGTCTACGCAATTACTTTTTTTTATTCTTTCCTGGTAAGTCTGGTAGGCAAGGTCTGACACACCCCTTCTTCTGAAGGTAGTAGATCTTGCAGTAGATGAAAAACCTTGGACATTAGTTAAAAAGAAAATAACATGGCACCAACATTGTGATGGGGTCAGCTGGACACTGCACAACCAGAAAACAACTTCAATTGACTACTTCAGATGTAACAGATTAATTGATGTCAAATGAGGCAGCACTACAGATTTTTAGCCCAGAAAGGCCTACTCTAAGTAGAAGGGTTCCCTTTGCAGAAGTGGGAACTGGACACTAACATCAACATTAGAGTTGAAACCAGTATAGCTGAACAATATCACGAGATAGACCATCTGAAGGTATGTGAGTGTCCTAAAATAGTGAGCTTTAGAAATGAGGAAGCATTATTAACTACTCTTGCTTGCCTTTGGTTAGTGAGCCTGCAGGAATAACATAAATTTTCCAAGATACCTTCTGGAAGCCTCTGTGAAAGAGACTGAAAACTGAGATACTTGTCTAATCACTTGGCTCTAGAAATACAGGCCTTGGGAGAACACCAAATGTTGTAATTGCATTACTAGCATAGGTGTCATAACATTTTGTTTCTTTCTGTGTGGAAAATGAGGGAAATGCAGTTGTTGATGAGTTCTTGGATAGGAAAAAGGTGATTCACACAGGAGCCTGAACAGTCTTTTCTCAAACATCAAGGCTGAATCACCCCTACTCTTTGCTGTGATGGATTTCAGATTGTTGAAACAATTTTTTGACATGAAGCCAATTCACATTGCAGCTCTCTGTGCCATATGCAGTGGGCCCAGGGGCACCTTAAGATTTTTCTAGGCGTAGAATCAGCAGAACCTAAGCTGAGCTGAAACATCAGATGGAAACGAATCCTCCAAGAGGTGTTCCTGCTTATCATTAACTT
The DNA here is from genome assembly GCF_000691975.1 of Corvus brachyrhynchos. NCBI lineage: Eukaryota > Metazoa > Chordata > Aves > Passeriformes > Corvidae > Corvus > Corvus brachyrhynchos. The sequence goes on from NW_008240221.1 coordinate 5,793,684, forward strand.
CCACCAAGTTCACTGTGAACCATCAATAGTTAATATGAGAAATATCAGATAACCATTAGTGAGAATTTGTGGGCATTTACACTGGCATATCAGATTGCTGCAGCACTAACTTGAAAAGATGCTTTGCTTGCTATTGATTAGAATTTGGAGGAGGGAGAAATACACTCAAGACAGAGCTACAATTAGGTGTGATGGATCTCAGAGTAGTTCAAATATTTACTTAATACATTATAATTTAAATGAATTAGACATTAGTTTATAATTGCAATCAAAATGTGTTTTCCCTAAGACTTTAGCTGTTCTAATGATTCTTTAAGTGTAAAGAAAAGCCTGCTGCTTGATTGAAACATGTCCAAAAGACATCACAGCTGACAGGAACTTGAATTGGTCTTCTGCATTCATTTCTGATAGCAGAGGCAACATAATCTGACAGCAGATGTTAAGCAGGCAACATTTCTCTTTTGCTCCTAGGAGCAGCTGACAAGAATCTGTAGGCTAACTTAAAACAAATAAACAAACAAAACTACCACCAAAGTTATCCAATTAACACCGTCTTCTTTGCAGAAAAATACCATTTGAAAGCAGGGGCATTTAACCTGTCCTGATAATTTGTAGAAGTGAGTCCTTAAAGTATTTTGCATTGCTTGACTAATTTTAATATTTCTGTGCTCTCTGTTCTATTATTCTTGCTTGACCATTCTGTTTACCTGTGCCAGAATGATCTACAGTTCCTGAAGCTGAAGACCCCTGACAATGTTTTTTCCTTTTAGGCAGGAATATATGATCCTTTTTTACCTCAAGAGCCTCCTGAACCACTCTTTGAGCTTGAGTACAAATGTCTATTTATCTTTTAATGGTACAATGATATCTTTATAATTTATCCTCTGTAAAATGAGTCTGCTTCTAAAGGGGGGATTAAAACCTCTTGTCCCAATCCTGGTTTACCCCAATAACCAGAGCAGCCTATGGTCTAACGGTTAGAGCTTTTAACTGTCAGCAGATGATTTTGCCTTCATCTTAAGATATCTTAAGTGTCTACACCAAGGTGTCTACTTGTACTGGAAGAGTCTAACTTCAATGATAATCCATGGAAAGACTGTGCTGTAAGAGAAGCCTAAAGAGCAATTTAGATGCCCAGGTACCATCCACCTGCTATAGGGCACACTGAGTAACTGCTGGGTGTATTAACTAGCTCTGCTATGACTACAAAGGGAACTCAGGCACCTCCAGCAGACATCTACCTTCATTCAGGCGTCCTGTGCTTGAGTAGAACTCCACCTGCAAGGTTCTAGTCTGTATTTTGGACAAGGCACCCACTACCACTGGAAATCCTCTAAAAGATGTATGCACAACACCCATATGGACTTAGCAGACATGATGCAGGCCATAGGAGAGAACTCCATCTTTTTGAATTAACAGCAGCAGTGGCAGCAGACCAGGTATGTAGCATTATATGTCCATGTTTGGGCACATGAACTGAGCAGGAAGGATGGGATTTCATTACCCAGGTGTAACTATCCACTGATTTTTGAGACATCTTTTGCCATTCCAGGAATCTTCAGGGATCACAGATGAGATGAAGGACTTGTGGGAGACATACATCCTTCCAGAGATATGGGTAAAACCATGGCTTAAACTCATAAAGTGTTACTAGATGCCAGTGTTCAGGGAATCAAGTCCTAGTTTGAGAGCTGAATCAGGTAGGTTAGTCCCAGTGTAATTCCCATATGGAGAAGGGAGAACTGTAGCCAGGCTTCCTAGGTCCCAGACCAGAATGTTGTTCTTCAGTCCTAGGAAGAAGGGTGTCTTCGTTTGAAAGACAGGTGTCTGCTAAGGAAGGCAGGAGCCTCCCTTGGAATGGCAGATGCAACCCCCTTCCCTCTGAGTCACTATAATCTTGAAATCAAGGGGCTTTTAGGCAAAGATGTGGGAAATAGGAATAACAGTTCTTTACTATTATATATATAACCAGTCAAACAAACAGCAATAACTATGGCAGTAACAGCAAACAATCACAAACCCAGTCCCAGCCTTCTCGGCTGTCGGGCCCTTTCCCCTCGGGTGCAGTTCCGCTCGCAGCCGGCAGGGGCGCTGGCGGCTCCCGGTGAGCAGGGCAGGTGCGATGGTTCCCCCGCGGCTGCAGGGGGCGCTCCGGAGCGAGCTCGGGGAGCACGCGGCACCGGTGCCCTGGGATCCGGGAAAGGGATGGGACAAAGGAGCTTCACAAACCCCTGGGCAGCCGATCCCGTTGTCCGGCCGGACTCTCGGCCACGGCCCGGCCTCCAGCAGGGCAGGGAAGGTGTGCCGGTGATCCTGGGATCTTTCTCCACAGAAAGAAAAACGGTTGAAAAGAACCAGCAGCTTCTCTCTCTCCGAACGCAGAGACCAAACTGCCCACACCCCCAGGTGAAACAAAAAGAGCAGCCAGGTCCTTTATTTTCCTTAAACACTCAGCCATTTGTTCCCCTAGCAACATGCATAGGGAAAAATTCCTTTAACAGAAAAAAAACTAGGACTAAACTAAAACCCCAACAAAGCGTTTAACACACATCCCTCTCAGCATGTCCTACAGAGCTATTTGCTGAGGCTCCCATCAAGGGCCACTTTGGAGCCTTTTCATAATCATGATTTGTCATCATCTGCTCTGTGGAGCACATAGAGGCATCTGAACTCGGTACCCTTTTTTAGTCTGAGATTCAAGAAAAATAAGGGTTTATTTGTTTATTTGTTTACTTTTTTACTGCCTAGGATGCAGCTTGAGCTTTCTGGTGTCCCAAACACAGGCACAGAATTAATGAATTAACACAGCCACAGTTAATTATTATTAACAGGAGCAACCATGGTACATGAGCCATGATGAGCTTGTACATGGAACAGAGTACACTTCTAGGATCAGGAGATGAAGCCCAATTTTTGAGTCCATACCAAAAGTGGTACTGATTTAATTTACAGTAGATTAAATATCTGACCTTGGTTAATATTTTGTTGTTAAAAAGACCCGTTCCTGGGATCCTGGGTATCTTTTGGTTGCTGCAAAGTATTAATTAGTAATTAGTTCATTAGTCAAGATCAGAGTAACAGTGACTATGGGGTACAGGAAGTTTTTTAAATATTTTTCTCAACTAAGAGGGCAGAGGCAGAGCCCTTGTCTCTGTACCTGTGTCATTGTCCCTTATTTCTTCTCTGTACCTGTGTCATTGTCCCTTATTTCTTAGGCCTGGCTCAACTCTTTCAGAATATGAGTTTTGTCTTGCAGCTAAAACAAAATTTTCTTCACCTAAAAATATTTGAAAGAATGCAACTGGATTTTGGTTGCAATTGCCACAAAACATTTTCATTTAGGAAAATTCAAACATTATAAAGGATCCAAAACAGATTTCAGTTTTCACATTAAAAATTAAAATCAAATAAAAGAAGAAACATCTGGCAGATACATAAAAATCTTTAAATAATTTACATATTGAATGAGAGCTTTGGTGGATTGATGCCGCGTTTATTCCACAGGGTCCCTCGTGGACTTCTTAGGCGGCGCTCTCCCAGCACCTCCGCGTGCACACAATCTCACCTTCGCAGGTGGTCACACACAGTCTGTGCACGAACGGAGACAAAGAGGCGAGAGGGGTTCTCTGCATGCAAACCCGAGGTGTTTAATGGCAACACCCCGAAGAAAACAGAGGCAAGAAAGAACCACAACTGAAAGCCCACGCCCATTTTATCCCGAAAACTCCCAAAGGCGGGCAGAGCATCCAAAACCAATAGTCTGAGGGCTGGGGGGCAGAGGAAAGGTTGAATGAGATAACAGAGGCCAATGGGAAAAGGGATGGGAGGGGGAAGAGGGCCCCAGCGACCAGCAGAATCTGGACAAAGGGAGAACTTTCTGGCACAGTGTTGTAAGGAGAGACCACTTTTAGGGTAACTTGGTGGGTGTAAAGTGGACTTAGCCACCACAACATTTACACTCTTCCTTCAAGTCCTACGGAGAAGAAAAACCCAGCTTTTTCCTAGCTTTCCCTTTATGTTTTCGAGATGTCTGCACTTCCTCTTCCCTTCAGCTGCAATGAAAGACTTTTTGAGCCTCTGAGCAGCACTGAGCCTGGGCCGGGGTCCTTAATGATGCTGCCCTTGCTAGAAATCTCCTTCCTTTGTGCACTGGATAATGTCAGCGCACAGAGTAGCTGGGGGTAGCACACGCTGCAGTTGGCAAAATCCTTCAGTTACGGGTTTGTGCTTCTGTCCTGGGTGATGCTTTTAGGTACATCACTCTTATGAGTTCCTGTAGGAACACCGGATCATTACTTTTTCTCTTAGCTCACCCGCTGCCCCAGAGCCACAATTTACAGCCCATAATGCCTGCACTTTGGTAATCGAATGACCCAGACACGTTAAACATTATTATTATTATGGTAGAGCATGACCATATGAATAAACTCAGAAAACACCCTCTTCATTCTACAGTGACAGATCATGCATTTTGGGTGATTTTTGCAGCCCTAAAGCATTGTCTGTAAAAAAATGGTGATGGCCATGACGACCAATAGCCATACAGTGAGCTATTCATTAAAATGCCTTGCTACATTACTCCACTACATACCTTCATGTAATTCCACTCGAAAAAACCTCAGACAACCCCCTAAACAAGGGTTGCACCCAAACCAGCAAAGCCTGTTTAAAATCTATAGCTCACAGTACATCCTCAGAGCAATTTTGGGATGGTATTCATGCTTCATTTAGCTCTGCATTTTATTCTCCAAGAGATTATAATGAACATACTGAGGATTTAACAGGTTCCTTTCCAGAAAGGATGATATCAAGATAAGAAAATATTAATATTCACAAAAAAACAATGCCTAGGCTGGCCTCTTTAGGCAGCAAGCCTCAGGTTGCTTTCATGACAATACTGCTGATCTTGATTTAAGGGATCAATTTAAACTATTTAAACTTTAACTCTAAGTTGGATAAAAATGTCTTTGTTTCCCAAATTTGTTCTACGATATCAGCACATTATCACAACTGAAAGTTGTAATTATGAAATTTTGATTAGGATGCTGGTCTGAAAAAGCAGGGGTTTTGCATTGTTCTACATCCCTTTCTTTGCCTGCAGAGCCTGTACTGACCAGTGATTAATTCCATTAAACCCATCTGAGGCATTATTGTTTAGAAATGATAAAGTTGTATACATTGTACTCTAGCACACTGTGCATACACAAAAATTAGAATATTTCCCACAACCTATAATACTCAGGAATGCTCATCAAATAAGCAGTGAGTGTTGTCAGTTCTCATTCAGTTAGAATGTCCTCACAAACCAAATAAAACCCTGCCTATTTTGAGAGTGAGTTCAGATAAATTTGTACACGTGTATGTAAAAAACAATCCTTTCCTTCTAATAGTAGTCACATAAAGAAAGTGTTTAGGTTCATCATCAACGACAAGAAATACTTCTTTACTGGAACTATCATCGTGGACTTTTCATGGAGAAGCCCAATTCAGTGTGCTTTCAAGGAAGCATATTTGTGTTGAAAAATTACTAAATACCCCTCCCTCCCTTTTCTTCTTCAAATGTACATCTAGAAATTTCTATGGCTATGTCTTCATATGAATTTTGAGTAAGAGCACAGCAAAAAACGCTGATGAAAAATGCAAATAGGTCTTCAGTGCCTTTATTCAAATTATTTTAGTGGAAATCTGGGTTAGGGCTTACCGCTATAAGGATACATGCGAGTCATGGGGAAAAAAATCCCAATAATTAAAAGCCTGATTTAAGGAAAATTCTTAATCTAAATGTCAGCAGTGAGAATTCTGAGCCTAAGGTTACACATATGTTCATGTGTCTGGTTGAATCAGGACTTTGGGTTTATATTCATAGGATAGAATTTTGGTTATTTTTTCCCTTCTTTTTGCACAGTAATAAATAGCCACTCAAACTGATATTGTCTGCAGTCTCCTTACAAATGCCAAAACATGTTTCTTGCAGAATACAGTAAACTCACAAATATTAAGAAGTTACCCAACTCCTAAATGATACACAAACCAAATACCAGTGAAACTACCAGTGGTCAGACACCTAATTGATTGTGTTGTTATGGTCCATGCAGTCTGCCTTTGTGGCATATCACTTACATGGAAGCTTTTGTAAGAACTAATCTCTGTACCAAAATGAGATGACCATCTAATATTAATTATTGTTCAGTTTAGCTAAGGTGATCTCACATACTCTGATTCCATTGCTGTGAGTACAGATGATAAAAAGGCCAGTGCAGATAGTGACAGAGAGGCATTTTTAAAATGTTCTCCTTTGGAAAGGCAGAAACATTTTTGTTTTATTTTTTATTCTGTTCACATCTGTCATCTCTGTAGAGATGATGCAGCAAAACCAGTATTCCTACTAATTTGATTTCTGTGGTCTAATATTTGGTCATGACTCCCTGGCTAGCTCCTACAGCAAGGGAGTCCCAGATGGTCTCTCAGTGAAGCACAAAATTATTTAGTTGTGGTGGGATCAGACTGGATGCATTCAGTCTGACATAGCTAAAGGTAAAATAATATGAAGGTCAAGAGAATATTAACAAAGGTTTGGAAAACAAAAAGTCACATGAACACTTGGACAGTCAAAATTGTCAGGATTCCATGATGTCTTGGTTTTGGAGACAAAACTTCAGGAGGAAACACTTCGGAATGAGCGTCTCCTCTGAAGGGGAAAGGGCCTCCCCTTTTCCTCCACCAATAAAAAAAGTGGGTCACAGCAAGTAAAAGTGGACAAAACCAAACTGTTTATTAACACACAAACAAAACAGGGTAGAACAGGATAAAAAAACCCCTCAAAATACAACAAATTCCCAGAGAGGGAACAGACATGCGGGCTCAGACCAGCCAGGACCACCCCTGCAGGCTCCCCGGACTAGCGAGGAGGGAAGGGAGGCAGTGAGGCAAGGGGAAAGGAAGGGAAAAAGAACAAGGAAAAAACCCAACAGAATTTAGAAAAAAACCAAGAAAAACCAACAGAACCTTTTTTCAGCTAGCTGGAACACAAAAGAAACCTAAAAAACCAGCACAGCGCTCCTGGTGCACTCCCTCCTGAGCCCCACCGGGAGGTTGAAGGCCTGAGCTGTTGGGCCCCAGCCGTTGAACTGACCCGCCCCCGGGTCCATCGAAAAGGCACAGCGTCCTTGGGCATTGAGCGGATGGGTAAGGAATAAAGCGGCTTCATAACACCACCCCAGGACACCATCATTCAGCACATTTTAAATCATGCTCAAGCCTTCAGACTGCTAATTTACTTTTCACTTTACTTTTCTGACCAGAGCCTGCAGCACTTAATCTACTGGATTAAATATGATCCTGGTTTTCTTAGTGGTTCAATCATTTGGATATTTTAATCTCTAGAAGATTAAACCTGCTGAAAATCACCAATTTCTCTTGAATTTCCCATCTCTGTTTCTCCAGATGGATGGAATTTTTAAGAACTGAAATCTTATAATACTTTGAAAGATCCTCCAAATTTCCATTTTAGGTGCACTCCTGGCTAGTGTATACATGCTTTTAACCCGTTGCTTGAAAGGAGTAACTTCTATCAGTAACATAACATAAAACCTGAACGTCAGGTGTGTTAGGATTCCAGAAGTTGGGACGTGTGCTATTTGCAGTGCTGTAGCTCCTTTGAAGCTATCATATGACTTGCACCAGCCTCAGTAGCGTCCTTCAGTACACAGATCATCACTACCTAGGAAAACCAAAACGGGCTTATGACCTGGTTGAAGTCCAAATTACTTGCGATCAAGCCTCATAAAATGGCACGGCTCACTGAGATCTCAGAAAAATATATTCACATCACAATTATTATCCCAATAAAAGTGCCACCCTTCGTAGAAGACAGGCAAAGAACTGGATGGACATTTGCTTGAAGTGCTCCTTGTTGATATTGGATAGCCAGTCAATAAGGCCTTCTTTCAACAGAGTACCAGAAGTCAGGAGAGACTAAGATTGTCAGGGCATCCCTGTCTCTTCCTCTGATAAATTACATTTTTGAATAAAACTATGTGGTGAAGAAAAACAGCTATTAGTTCAAGATGTCACTGAACCACCATTAGAGAAATGTTCCTTATGTGCAGAATAGCTTGATCTGATGTCTGACTGCAGGAATCCTCTTCAAAATCTCCTCTGGGAGAGAGAGCCCTTACAGCCAGGGTCTTGCAGCCTCCCACAGCACCTACAGCCTGCAGCGTCGGGGAACAGCCAGTTTGGTTCACACAACTCTTCTCCCCAGGGCCTTTCTTCAGTGGCTTCTTTGTCAACTAGAGACCAGAATGACCACAAATGCATCAAAATCAGAACATAATTTTAGCCCTACTTATTTAATCTAGCTTCCTGTCTGTAGTTTGAAAAAACAATTTTTTAAAGAACAGGAGTCCAGGAGCACCCAACCTGTAGGAACAGACATTTGCTTTTTAATTATTTTCTAAAGGGCCAAAATACTTGTGAAGTGATGGGCATAGCTTCATACTTTAAAAAGAAACTAAACCACGTAGGCAGTTTAGCAGAACAGGAGCATGGTATGAGGGAGAGATGATAGAGAAAAGTGTACTGATTATAATGCATCTTTCTCATTGATAGAAGCTGGCGAGTGATACCAAGTAGACATATGTCTGGATAAGTGGTTAGCATCAACATATTTCACTAGTATTTAATTGACATATCATTATCTAGGCTTCTTTTTATATTCCTTTGCTGTTAGGGATAGGTCCTCTTGGAAAGAATTTCTATTTTTCTTAGTGCTACTTATTGCATTAGGGGAAATACGAGTAATTTGGCACCTTAACCTTTTCCAAATACATGAACAGCTCAGCCTTCCCATTCGACCAGGGAGTGAGAGAAGGGGCAAGAGACGGGAAAGTTATGAGGCAGAAAGTGGAAAGTTGGTAAGGGGTGGAAAAAATGCCTTAGCTTAACTGATGTGGTAGGAAAGATAAAGAAAAGGGTTTCTCTATGAAAAGAGAAAAAAAAAGGTTTGAAATAATTTAATGTTAGAGTTTTCTATTGTAATTTCAGTCAGGTATTCAGATGCCATGGTGATGAGTATAGCTGAAATATCTAAGCACTCTGGGATAGAATATATTCAAACAAAAAGGATAATTAAAATAGTCCTTATTTAGATGAGGGATAATGTCTCAGTTCCAATGCAAATGAGCATAGTTAAAGGATCACTTGCCTTTTTATGAAAATGAATATTGAAAGTTTGATGAGAAACTTGGGAGAGAAACATTCTGGAAGTCAAAGCAAATGCAATCTCTATATGCAAATGAAATCAATTAATTTTAGCAGCCATGTATGAGCGCAAATGAGAAAATCAATGATTTTCAAAATCTAGTAATTTGATAGCCATTAGTCTCATTAGACTTCCTTTTTAAAGCTTAATTATTCAAAAATACAACCCGATTGAAGTGTGGTTTAGAAAGGACACATTCTTAAATTAATTACAGCAGTGATTTTCCCTGCAGCATGAGGATACAGTGCCAGTACACAGCTTTGTGGATAGAAATATGGGGGTTTTTTGCTGGATTTTGATCAAGAGTATACCTTATCTCTGCAGATCACCTAAATACCTATGAAGAAGCATGGGAGTTGACCCACTGAAGCCCATGGAAGACGTATAGTTTGTACCTTATGTGGGTGAAGCCCTTGATTTCAGGGACATGCATAGACTGAAGGGCTTTAATGAAGAGTCCAAGCTGAGCAGAGAGGTGACCCTGTGCAGAGAGCTGGCCAAACAGCACAGCACCCTGAGGGCTGTAAATCCAGGCACTGGCTTGCAGGGGGCTCACCTTCCCTCAGCTGTCTCTGGGGCAGGAATTTCTGCCCATCATCTTCAAAATAACTTCCTGGCTGCAGCACTTACCCAGGAAATGGTGCTGTGACATTTGTGCTATTTATCAATCTGCAAGAGATTTAAACACACTCTGACTGTAAATTTGGTGGTTTTGAGAATTGTCTGTGAACTTGATGAGCTATAAAGAGATCTTTAGTCCTAAATAGCACAGTATACATTTTTCCCCTTTTTTTAACCGTTCAAGATGGGATTTACTGTTTGCACACTTTCATCTGTAAAGAAAATGCCTCTTTTTGGAGAGTGGGTTCCTGGTCTGTTTTAGCTGAGTTCATCCCATTGAACTCAGCCACAGGCTAAAACAGACTGCATCCAGACTTCCAGTCAGCCATGGCCCTTGGCCTTTGCTAACTCCAGAACTGTGCCAGTCCCCAGCTGGGAATTATTTGAATGAATTCTGCCCAGCTCAGGATAAAATTATGCCAAGGCATTTTAAAAATTTGTCGGTGTGGACAATGAAGTTCATATTCTCAGGACACACCTTGGCACCCTTTCATTTATTAATGCTGATGAACTTCACTAAATAAATTATTCCCAATCTTTTAAAATCCATTTCTCATAGGAAGAAGTGTGATTATTCAGATTTCTAGCTACATTTCTTCACCCTGCATGAAGATATGCCCTAAGGCATTTCTGAGGACCATGTTATGATAACTCACTCCACTGCTTCAGTGCTTGCCTATCGCCCCTCCTCTTCCACTCCTTGTGGGTCTCCCGACTTCTCTCCTCTGCTCTCACCTCCTACTCAAAATAATCAAGATATAAGGAAGATGTACTTTCAGAGGCCAATTAAACACAGCAGGGCACCAGCTGAGATGAGGAGCTGCAGTGAGTGAATTTAAATCAAGCTGCAGCTTCTGAGAGATGATCTCTGTACCACCACTGGAATATTTGTTAACAGTGGCAAAGGCTTCAGGCGGATCTGCACATCACCAGGGAGGCTAAGCCTTGCTCAGATCATTGTGTGACCCAGAAGTGTGAGTCAAGAAAAAAGGAAAATTTAAGTTATAGCTTGTGAATCACAAACATGTCTGCAAATTTTGTACTGAGATATTCCATGTGATAGGCAAATGAGAATCAAAAGAAAAAGAGGCACGGTTGGCTAAATCACAACGTTCACATTTATATAACGTGATTGTAACGACTCAGGATTGCAGAGGATTTAAAAAATAATTCTCTTTTATGTAAGGCAGCTACTTTTCACTAGTGGCATTACCATCCCATATCTGTACTCTCTGCTTGGCAAAGACAGTTTTCAGACACCACTCCACTGAAGCAGAGATGCTTTAAGAGGGAAGGAATCAGCACAACCCAATGGATTTTAATCTGGTCACAATTTTGAAGATAACCCAAAATTTCAGCCCTTGCCATAGAAATCTCCCCCAGCTCCACTTTCCCATTCTTTCACTGCAAAGCCCTTGATCTCCTGTGGTGTGAGGCAGATCAGGAGAGCTGTGTACCTGCATGTGCTGCTGCTGCCTGCACTGTCCTGACCCCGGCTTGAACCCCTGCTGCTTTCTGGCCACTGGCCAAGGGGCTAGCCCTCATCTGCCCCTGGCCTTTAGGGCCAAAGCTGCATCTGTTCACAGCAGAGCTGTAGGGTGGCTTAGGAGAGGAAGTAAATAATTAATCATCTGTCTCTGCAGCACAGAGCTAGGAAATAAAAGATCTTTTCCCAAATAGCATCAGGTCAGCTGGCCAGAGGAACACCTTTCAGGGTTGCTCATGATGCCTGATGGCATTGAATGCAGTGGGAATTTTGCTTTTGTCTTCTGTGCCAGCAAGCTGAGAGACTGAACAGACATGGGATTCTCCAAATTAGCGTCTCAGTTTGCTGTTTGCTTGACTCTGTCTCGTGGTGAAGGATGTTTCATGTATTACATGTCCTGGACTGCCTATACAGAGACACATTTACTGTGGGCTGCAGATGAGGCTTTCTCAGACAAACAAGAGAATATGAAATTGTAATGGCATCTCTTTTCCTGTCTCCTGTGACATTTGCAGGGGTCATGGCAAGGGAATGTATGCCCAGAGCATGGACTGTTCCAGAGCTCCATGTGCAGGTGCCACCAGGAGGCTCTGCCACTGCAGGGGAAGAGTCACAGCAGGATTTTAATCAGCCACAGCAGAGCAACAGAGCATTTTGCAAAATTTTTTAAAGACTGAGCATGTGTCCCTGTTAGCGCCCTACCTAGCAGTAATACCAGCAGAAGGATTTCAAGGTTCTGCCTCTTTCCACAACTCTGCCCTTAATAAATTATTAAACTCTGCACTTAATAGTAAGTGCCGGTGGAATTTAAATGGATTGCAGTGCCCAAGCTTGGCTTCTCCTCCTTTTTGGAAGCAGGGCTTAAGACAAGCTTATAAAACCTGAAGAAATGCAGCTGTGACTAATTCTTGGCTGCAGTTGGAAGGAAGAGAGAGGGGAGGCATAAAGGGCAAAAAGAGTTTTCTTGAGAACTCATGCTGGCCTGGCTTCTGTCTGCTTATCCTGTTGAAACTAGAAGAAGTGACTGCATGGCCCATTCCAACAAGGTCTACAGAGAACCCCAGGTACATGGCCTGAGAGTTATATGAACTAATAATATTAATAATAAAATTAAATAGTATGATTTCATTCTGCAAATGATTTGGAGACATAGTTAAAAGGAAAGACAGAACACAAAGAAAAATTGTATTGCATGGAATAATTCTTTATGAGCTTTTTGTACTTTAATATGATATAAAATTCATATTAATAGGTGCCATTTTTATGAAGAAATTTATAGCCAAAATATGGCAACTTCTTTGCTGTAAGAAAGTTAAATTGATGATTTCACTTTTTTTTTTATTTGCATGGATATTTTGGTGTGAAGCAGTGAATTATTTAAACCTGAGACTTTTTATAATATATGCTCTTTTATTAGCCACTTTGTTCATGATCAGTTTTTCTGTGGCATCAGTAAAAAAATATGGTGTCTGTCCATGGGCCAAAAGGACATCTGTACTTTTTCACTTGCATCAGCTGAAGAATGTGTAGCCTAGAGACACAATTAATGCTAGGCTGGCCTCTTCCCCAGATTAGTGGTCTCCTATGCATAGCTTTATATACCATATGTGAAGGGCCAAATTAGTCCCATTTGGGTCACACTTTCCTTGATCACTTCAAGAACTCACTGCACAACAGTTGGTGTTTGTAGAGATGTAATTTTCCATGACTGAACTGGTATTTACCTATAGAGGGATTTTTCCATTAAATGTTCTGTGTGAGATGTTGGGACATAAAACGCCAAGATATGTTTATTAGTAAAAATCTATCAAGATTTAATACCCCTTCTGAGACAAAAATCAAGGTGTAAAGACTGCTGCTATTTTCCTCCTTTGGCCAGGGTTTTTTTTGTAAAAAAGTACCCTAAACTGTATCTGCATACAGATATAGGAAGTTACCAGCTGTCTTCATTGTGGCTTCATCAGGGTTCCTCAAGGACAAGACCACAGGTCTGCTACCTGGCCTAAAGGGACCCTGCCAGGACATAATAGCTAAAGGCAGTTAGGCATACAGAGATTACTGGGGATGTGGAAAATCCTGATGCTTTCCTGGGTAAGGGATTTTTTTCCACTCTTGTTATTTCTATCCCTGGCAACTCTGGTATGGGACTGAAAATTAGAAAGCAGGGGAACATACAGGGCCTTTTGTATTAAATCTACAAGTGTGTGGGAATGTTACTATTTATCAGCAAAACAGAAAAAAGAACATAGTATAATAATTTAGGCCGGAAAAAGGCTTCTAAGATCAAGTCCAACAGTCAACCTAACACTGCCAAGCCCACCACTAAACCATGTTGCCAGCTGCCGCATCTACAGGGATGGTGATTCCACCACTTCCCTGGGCAGCCTGTTCCAATGCTTGACAACCCTTTCAGTGAAGAACTATACCCTAATTTCTAATATAAACCTCCCCTGGTGCAATTTGAGACTATTTCCTCTTGTCCTGTCTCTCATTACTTGGGAGAAAAACCTGATCCCCACCTGGCTACAGCATCCTTTTAGGTAAGTTGAAGAGAGTGATAAGGGCTCCCCTGAACCTCGGTTTCTCCAGGCTAAACACCCCCAGCTCCCTCAGCCGCTCCTCACTGGACCTGTGCTCCAGACCCTTCACCAGCTCTGTTTCCCTTCCCGGATACACTCCAGCACTTCAATGTTTTGTTGTGAGGGGCCCAGAACTGAACACAGGATTTGAGGGATGGCCTCACCAGTGCCAAGTACAGGGGGATGATCACTGCCCTGGTCCTTCTGGCCACACTATTTTTGATATAAGATGGGATACCACAGGCCTTCTTGGCCACCTGGGCACATGCTGGCTCAAGTTTAGTAAGGATGATAGGACATAAAAGAAGACAGGAGTTGGGATTTTCCTAATCTGTACATAAGAACTTAATTTGTGCTTTTCTTCTTGTCCGCTCTGCCTCTGAACCAGAATTTGTGGCCACCTGCGATGTGCTTTGGTTGAAAGTGACTGAAGAGATTACACTGGAAAGAACTGTTGCATTTTTGGGTTATGTTATTTTGCTTATGTGCTAGGATGCATGGGCTTTCCTGCTGTTCACATAAGAATCTCAGTATAATGTTTTGCTGAAACCCTTAGGTACATTATTTTCATCACATATTTTGGAAGATAATTTAGAAAACATTTAGGAAAAAAAACCACAAAGAAATCAAGATATGTTTCCGTTTTTGTTTTCTGCCTTTAAAAGTTAAAGATTATATACTGTACACAGGGTTAAAATATTACTATTGTACTGAAGAATAAAAATATTTTTAAAAATTTGAACCTGTCTTTGAAATGGTTTAAAGAAGCACCATAAGTATTAAAAATTCTGTATAATAATGATATTTGGTTATTAATTTATATTATTATTACAGGGTATGGGTAGTGGGGGTATTGTTTGTGTCTTTACAATACAATTTAATGTCTTAAAGTCTGGATTGTTTTCCAGGAGAATTTCTGACTTCCTTATATTTTGATGACTCAGCTATGGGATAATTGCAACATATGAGGAACACTTTTCAATCTTAAGTGATTTTATGCAGTACTAAGGTAGATTTTTGGCTTGCTAATATGTATATGTTACTATATATAAATTTGTAACTCTTCTGGTTATCATTAAAAAATTATGATAAAGGATGAATTATTTGAAGACCACTGTCCTGTGTCAACACACATCATTTTCTCAAACACTAAAAAGCAGTGCACACTGGTGAAACGTGGTACTAAGTCTGGGACATAAACTGATACCCTCATAAGAGGCAACTAGAAATCTGTTTTGAGGTAGAACCATGAGGATGGTAGGAAAGGAGAAATAGTAAGAGGAAAACCATGGAAAAAGCTATTTCTTTTAGGTCCATCAGTTAGAATAGGTCATGTAATGTAAGAGAGAAAACCTTCCCTCTAAAATTCAAAGGAAGACATGAACATTTTTGTTATTTTGGACCATCCATGTCCTTAACGATTAACATTAAATAGCTTTGTCTCCACAGGGGAAAAGATAGCTACATGACCAAATCACTGCCTTATGCTCTTGTTTTTTTCTGTGATCAGTTCAGTCATGTATTTATTCACCAAAGTCATTGGAACTGCAATGGTAATCACGAAGAGGAAACGGTCTCCATCTATCATCCTGTTTCTAACAAGAAGAGGTAACAGACCATTTTAGTTACAGTGCATTAATGCTCATTACTGCCCTAATGAAGATTTGTGTTGCTTTTCCCAGAACCTTGAAGCTAATCTTCAACTTCCTCCTAGCTTTCAAAGAAACATCAGTTTTCACATGACTTCAGCCTATTGGAGCAAACAAAGAAATATTACTCTGACCATTATAAACCATTGTTTCATCAAGAAAATTAATATGAAAAACACAAGGTAAAATCTAGTTGTTACTGTGGCTAAATCCTGTGAGTTTGGCAAACATTGACTGACTCAATCCCTTTGATTGTGCCCAGACCTTTCTCCTAGCAGCTGTATCTATACAGCTAACACATGGCTAATATTAAAACATTGCCTATGAAACTATTATCACATATTCAAGTCTATGTTACTGTGATATATTATAGTAACCATATGGCCATTGCACATCTTGCCTAAGCTAGATTTCCACATAACCAGGCTCAGTATTAGTTCAAGTACCTTCATTCTTACAATGAAACAGTCAGGCTGCAATGGGAAATCCCAAATGATCTTGGCTGATGACTTTATGTGATGTGTCACATGCCATTACAACTCACACATCTCACAGTGAATACTGCTTGGGAACTGGCTCTCCTTTGAGCAGTTTGCTGTGTTTATCCTGTCCTGGTGAGATTAAGTCCCAAAGGAGCTGCTTGCAGGGCTGATTTCATGTCCCAGAAAGAAAGGCATGCCACAAAACCTGCTTTTCTGGTGTTCCATGTCACTGCTGTCTTGGGGCTGGACACGGTTAACATGCAGACAAGGGACTGAACTTTCGCTTACTAATGTGGGCGTTAGCTCACGTGTCCTCTCTAAATAGAGGGTTCAGGTTTTCACTCTGGTTTTGCCTCCAATAGAACTGGGTGTTTGTTCAAATTGAACACCTGTTCAAATATCTTGCTCTATCAGACAGCCTCAAATGTCTGAGGCTTCCAACACAGGAGGAGTTACTTTCCTGAGTTTTGTTTAGGCATCTGTTAGAACACGTTTATCCTTGGTAATTATTTGACATTTGAACACAAAGAATTCTAAAGAAAGGAAGTACCTTAGTAGACTTAGGAACATTTAAATGCATCCTAAGGAAAGACCAACTTGAGCGTTATTTGAAGAGCTTTAATTTTGTTGGCAAGGCTACTGGGAACAAAGAAAGCCCTTTACACTTGGAAACAAGCTTGCCAAACCATTTCCTTTGCATATCTTGTTCTGCAGAAGTAACAGAATATTCCATTCCTGCATATTTTAATAATGCCAAGGGAAAAGGTGTATAGAGTTAAGGAAAGCAGCTTTCTGACCAGCCAGTTTTTTCCTGTTCCCATGGTTTATGTGTAACAGTGGTGACACACAATTCCTCCTTCCTGGGGAAAGGATATCTGTCGCAAAGAGACATTCTGCTGCTCTCTGAAAAATTGACCTCTTTTGCGGGTAGCAGCTTGGCAGGTGTTTGTTTTAATTTTTAGATATGTGACTTGCAAAAATTAAAATGGGCTGTAGGGATTTGACCATCATTCTATTTTACATCTGCTTTCATCAGCATAGCTCCATGGCCTTGATTCATGTTGGCGTGAATGAGAAGAGAATTCATCTCTGAGTTTCCATTTTTTTACTATGCAGGAAAACTAACATTATTGTAAAGAGAAGCAGTTTAAGAATACTGTGGAGTATGTCTACATGGAGATATAGATCAGTGACTTGGATTAACATATGGCAGTCAATTTGGTGCCCAGTAGTAGGTATTTGAAGAATAAAGAACTTAATTGTGAACAGCTGTTTCCACACACTTAATAAAATGTGCACGGCCAGTTCAAGCTCTATAAAGTGTAAAACATAGTTTTATAAAACACATACTGGGACCTTACATATTTTTCAGAGAATGCATCAGCCATTCTGACTGTTAAGTCCTGTCTATCTTTTGATTTAAGAGGCAGATCTCTGTAAATATTTTTCTTGGGGTTTTTTCATAGTGTAGCAGGCTTGGATGACCCCCTAATATTTGTAAAAATCATGGCTATTCTTACGCAAAAGGAGCACTAAGTTATTATTATTATAGGTGTCTTTCCACCTCAAAGAATCTGTTTTGTGACATTAAAAGAAGGAATGGATAGTGGCTTTGGAAAGTTTTTATTTCCAAGGAAAGCTTGGATTATGGCTTCAGAGCTATGAAGAATGTCAGTATCTCAGGGGAGCTGGGAGGGATCAGAAATTAACA
>NW_008240221.1:5811495-5850855 GCF_000691975.1 Corvus brachyrhynchos
AGCAGGAACTGAGAATCCTGGGCACTAAAAATGACCCACAGCTGTTGTGCATTCAGCTATCAATCTCATGCTTTGCTTTGCACTAATGACAATTAACAAACAGTGAAGTATGTGGCCAGCCAGGGAGGTTTGAAAGGTCTTTGGGGCATGAGCAACTAATGTCTTCATTCCTGTTTTGAGTGCTGGAGTCAAGGGGCCAAACTAAAGCCCATTTCTACTACTGTCTGTGCTCTAGGATTGTGTCTCTGCCTCCAGTGGGTTTCAGCTCTGGTCCTGCAGAGTGGCCACATACACTTCTTGTTTTTAGATGAGTCCATCCGATGTAGTAGGTCAAAACTGCTGATAAAAATTTTTGATCACTTCTTGGTTCCAAAGAGCAGAAATTATTCTACCACTTCCTTCAGAGGCCAAGGACTTTCAGGTCTGAATTTAAGCTGGCCCAGGGCAAGAGTGGAGAAACTCTGCAATGGGTTAAACAATCAGAGTAAGACAGCTGGGTGAGAGGAGGCAGCTTTATGGAACAGGTTGTGCTGCAGGTTTTAAAGGCATTTTGAGAATTAATGTGATTTAGCAGAGGTTTGACTAAATTAGACTAAACCCAAACCTCAGTGATAGGTTTAATAGCAGGAATTTCCACCAGCTGAAATAAATCCCACGTAGAGAGGACCTTCCATAAAGTTCCCACATCACTACCTGAAATGCATAAACATTAGTTTATGTGAATGCACAGTATTCTTCCAGTCAGCACCAAGTTTGTACAAACAAAACTAAATAATAAAAAAATAAATCAATAAAGCATGAACAAATGAAGATCAAAAGGATTTTAACAGTCTGTTAATCTCTTCCTTTCACTGCCCAGTATCCATGCTCTTATTTCTTCATTTGGCCTTTAAGACCAGAAGAATAAACTTGCACATCCAATATAAATAAATGAAGAAACAAAGTGGGAAAGTTTCTTCTTGTTATTTGAGTCCAGCTCTCATATACATCTTTTTCAATGTCTAAGCAACTAATGCTAAATGAATATGAATATTAGCAAGTACAAAGTCAAGCAAGGTCAGCAACACTGAAGGACAATTACTTGTTGACATTTCTTGGTTAAGTGGTCATGTGCATGGCTCTTTGAGCTCAATTATCTTTTACTTAGACTTTTGGATGCAATTTACTGTGTTTATTTTCAATGACAGAGGAGAAAAGCTCTCTCAGTTTCCTGCTCTTGATCTCTTTATGCAGGTTTTCAAGAAGATTGAGCTCTTCAGACCTGCTTTCTATTGTGGCCAAAGGGCTCCAGCTACCGCACATCTCCAGAGGGGACCTGGCACTAGAGGGCGATGGAGACATACACTTTTGTCAGCATCTCCATTTGTTGGAAAGGAAAACCAGCAGAATAACAGATTAATTATCAAGTTCTTGAAAGAAGGGTGTGCTACTGCTCTACCATCCCTATTACCTTCTGTTCTCATACCTTCTCTCTGGGTTCTGCTTATTAAATTTTTGTACCCTAGGTCCTGTGGTAGATCTCCACATTCCTCCTTTCCTGTGATTGTCGCTTTTTGCCCTTCGGCCTTCATGTGATCTGAAACCTGTTTCTAACTCCTGATCAACAGTATTCTCCTCAGGAATCTTTCTTCTCTTTTCCAGTCCCTGCTTTTGTCTCTGGCCTTTCCCTGATCTTATTCATTTTTCATTCATCTTTCTGTCTGTCTATCCTGCCCCTTCCTCAAGGAATCTCTCCCATTGTACTTCCTGCCCCAGTCTGCACTGAAAAAATGCAAAACCCATGAGGATGAGCAAATAAGAGTAGAAGGTACATCATCATCTGTGCTAGTGATGAAGACAGTGGAATGAAGAGGCTGGATCCTGGTCTTTGTGCCTAAAGTGTCCATCCATGGTGCAGTATACACATAATTCATGAGTAGGCACCGTAGCTAGGCTTTCCTCTCACCTGGGTAAGAGTTGCAGTCACTAAACCCCAGTGTCACAAAGCAAAACTCCTTCAGGAGGAGTGGAGTGTCCTTAACTGGTCCAGTGATGATCTGAGGAGCTGGTAAAAACAGCTGGACCTCTGGCTGAGGGAGGCTGAAGCCTGGACTGTTCACTGCCTAGCTGCTAAGGTTACTATATGAAATTGGATGGGGTCATAGGAGACTGTGGATAAGCCTGTCAGCTCCTGAAGTGGCAGTGAACTGAGGAGAAGATATTGGGATACCCTGCATGAACTTTCCCCTTCTATCAGCTCAGGGCTGCTCCGTGTTCACACAGATATCTATGCTCACTGTTGTGTGTCAGAGGCAGATAGGATGGAGGAAACTCTCTTCTCTGCTGTGTGCAGGCAGCTGCCAGAGGTGCACTGGTGGTTAGGAGGCAGGAGTGGTTTGTGATTGTGACTGGTGATGAGAAGCTGTGCCCCGGCTCTGCATGGCATGTTTTGGTGCTAGCAGCTTTCCCTTTTGAGGTTGCCAGCTTTCTGTGTTTTGCAAGCACCACATCCCATGAGAAATGTTGTAAACTGTGCTGGTGGCCTGATTAGGCTGTGTGGGATTAGTTGTGGGTTAGGCTGCTCTCAAGGGAAATTTCTTGTGATGCGTATAGGCAGGAAGAGAGCTGTTACTCAGTCATCTGCTTCAGTCCATACAGTTTTTATTATCCTCCCATGGCTTCTCAAGCCTAGAACTCTAACAGCTTGGAAATACATCCTGGATTTGTTACTTGAGAACCCTTTTCTCTTTACAGAAGATTCAGGATTATTCCAAGGAAAAGGCAGTCTGTCTATAGATCTGCCATCACACCTGCGATATACTTTCTCTAGTCACAAATATGCCATACATCCCCCACAGCTGACTCCATGCTAGACATTGTCTCTATCCTCATAACTTCGTAAAGCCACTTGAAAGAATGTGCGAGGGAAAAAATAGGGGATGAGAGGGGTGCGGAATGAGACCCCTCTAAGCCACCATAATTTTTTAAGATCATGCTGAAAATTGCATCAATAAATACCATTGTCCTGCAAATGGATGATTAAGTTTGCATTTACTTTTCATGGCTGCATACCATCCAATGTCACTTCACTTGCTCATGTCGTATTGCCCTCTTGGAGCCTTATGGACACAATCCCAGTTGCTATGAAGAAAAAAACAGGCAAATGACACAATGCTTCCAAACTCAATGAGACTGTAATGTGGAAAGTTCTCAAAAGCATCAATTTTTAAGTTATTAAGCTGACAAATATTTCCTTCTCCTCCAGATAAAGCAATCTCTCACCTCATCACTGTGGGATGTGATTCCAACCGTATTTTCCTAGAAATGACATGATGACAGGAGGGCATGCGATGGAGAATGAGAAGGTATTGTACAGACTCACATTCAAATTCATTATCAGACAGTGAGACTGATGACTCAGAGTTAGAGAAAATGAAACAACCAAAGATTGTGTCTCAGTCAGTGCTCATAACAAACCCGAATTCCCATTTGCACAGCTCATATACACTGGAATTACATCGCATGCTTAGAATCAATTTGCATATGCTGTTTCTACTCAGTAACACAACAGATAATGTATTAAGAGTGCATTTTAGTGCACTGTATTATCATACAACTTGAAATGCTGTTTTCTGTTAATGTACCTTTCGAAGGCTGTGTGCATGCGAGTATGTTCTTACTTGCTCCTCCCCTCACTGTTCCTGTTAGCATAAGGAAGTCTTCTACCTGAGGGACCAGATCAAAAAGAGGTGAATTTAGGAATCAAGCATTTTGATAGAAGTAACAGATAGATATGCATATTTCAAACTGAAGATTTAAATCCTTTCTTTGGCATTGGAGAATTATCTAAAATGCAAGCAGATTTCAGAATCTGGGCCAGAGGCCCTGCCAAGGTAGGATCACATGGTCTCCATTCAGCCTTATCCTCCAAAGAGGTCAGGCCCTTGCATTAACTGCAAAACAGTGATCTCAGAGCTCACCAGCCCAACCAGACCTGCTTTGACAATGTAGTGCTTTTGCTATGACAATTCACTAGTTCTGCACTTGCTGAGTACCAAAGCACTCCAGAATGTGCTTCATCGTTAGCTGATTTTTTTGGATCACTGATAGTAAAAAAATCCCATGACAAATATGTCTGCACTGTGTTTTCAGTGATTGGAAAAGTAAAAACCAACCACGTCCCCAACCTACAACTATGCATCAATTCATCAGATTGAGCCAAACAAAACTATGTTTTGAAGTTCAGCCTTTCTCTTGCCATTATTTCTGGTGGAAAACCTAGGTGTTGTGGAGGGGTTACCTTACTTTCTATTCAGCTGTTTTCAATAGCCATTCTTCCTTTCCTTCTCACAAAATGCTTGGAACAAATATTGCCTGATGTGCCTAAAGAGAGGTTGTGAGAGCCACAGAGGCCTTTTGAGCTGTACGAAAATGAAGAAGTGATGGGGGTCACTCTCATGTCATTCTGTGCAAGTGCTCCTTATGCTGTCCCTTCAGTGATGCTCTCCCCAGAACTGTGCTGCTATCTTATTCCTTTCCCTTTCCTCCCCTTCATGGGGATGATGAATGAATTTAAACAAACACTCACACATCATGTCTTGCACTGTAGTATCTTTTTAAAGAGCATTTCAGAGATGCAAACAAAACTATGCCAGGACCTGTTTTCTAGCTGAAAAGCCAATAGGCTTGTCTTGTGAATTTGACCAGTTTGGAGTCTGAATATACGTTTACTCTGGCTGTTAAATAGCTTGGCTGTTAAATTGGATTTAGTATGGATTTGGTTATTCCATCATCTATGAGTTATTAATGATCAGAAGTGATGTGCTAAAAGAAGTGGTGGTTTCCATTAAGGTTGTGTTATACTAGTGTTTACAAGACACAAGCTTGAGATAATTTTTTCTCTTTTTGGCTTTGTTTGAATGTTTTTGATGACTTGGACTGAGTTTAGATATTTGAGGAATGCTAGGAAGAAAGCAAAGAGGACCACATCAAAGGAGAAGAGAGAAACTTGGCTGATCCAAAGACTACCATAGACACTGATATCTCTGAGCAGATAGCAGGCACCTTGAAAAAGCACCTGACCGTAGCAATTTTAATAATAATATTCTATTGTACCCTCTAAAATCTATAAATCAAGAACACTCTTGCAAAACAAACATGACATGGTTCTACTGAGAACACTGATGTCACAGTTTAAATTCTCAAATATTCTTTTGCATATTACTTAAATAATTTATATTAGCCTGGGTCCTCCCAGGGCATACAGGAAATACTAGTTATTCTAGACATACTGGAATGATAACCTTATTGTAAAATCTCTCTGCAGTCAAGGTCTCGCCCTGGAATAAAACTGGATTTCTGCAATTCCTAAACTGTTATTTAAGCAGATCACTTCTTAAAAGGTAATTCATCATGAAGTGACCTGAGCAGAGCAGTTTCCTAATGTAGTGTTCTCTCATTATTTATATTCTGCATTACATTAGCAATGCATTACATAGTGCTCAATTCTGGAATAATAAAGAATTAGCCTTAAACTTTATTCCAGAGGTAAAGAACTGCAGAATTGACTTATATAGCCTACTACTTGATTGCACTAAATGTCGCAATATACAATATCAGAATATCCTTCAGAAGGAGGGCATGAACAGGTAACACTTTAAAATAACAGATGACATATGCTGACTGTAGAGACCATGTTCTCCTCATTGTGTACTGGTTGCTATTTATGTGGATATTATATCATGGTGGCACATGCTGCCCTGACTTTTAGGGAATAAATAAATAAATAAATAAATTTCAAATATGATTGCAGAATTTACTTGAATAAGTCAAGAATGGTGAATATTGAATCTTACTGGGAAATCCATTTTAATGCATTGAAGAAAAACTTCCATGAAAGATAGCCTGTTGACTGTATATAATATTTTCTTTCCCACAGGCTGAAACATATGGGGTTTAACTGCCACACTAAGAGCAACACATCCATACGGCACATATGGCACAATGATGTGAGCAACACTGAGCTAGGACACCATCAAGGAAGATGATGAGTGGTTTCACTTAAACATGAACACACCGAGATGTGAACAGCAGGGCTAAAATATCAGATGTTTGGATAGAAACTGCTGTGGGAAGGCAATGTCTTTGCTGGCCCTCACTGCATTAAATACAACATAAAGGGCAAGAGCTCTAATGGGCCTTGTGTCGGTGCTGACCAGGGCAGTTTCTATTCCTGAGTGACTGGAGAAAAAACATAAAGGAGGATACAAAGCAAGACCCATTCTGGGAATTGCTGCAATTACTGCTTTAACAAGTCGCTGAATTCAGGTCTGCAATTCTGGCAAAGATGATGTGGGCAATTTGTTCCCCTGCAGTAACATCTTCCAGCAAGAGAGCTTGATGGCCATTAACTGATGGGAGACTGTCTTTGGGTGAATGTTTCTAAATGGGGAACAGGAAAGAAAATTCCTCTAGCTTTGAAAAAAAAGAGTCAGAAAAAGGTAAGATAGGCTTTTCTGCAGAAACTGAAGAGTGTTTTGCAGAAAGAGAGCACCTATTCTCCAGACCTGCTGCTAATCTTTTGAACAAGCTTAGGGAAGTCCTGTAGGGTGGACTTTCATCTACCTCTGCTCTCTTGCCTGTGTAAGAACAGGGCCATGAAATGAAGCCACACAAAGAAAGTTTCAGGAGGAGTAAAAAGAGGTGGTTCATTATAGTATTTGGGAAAGTTCTGGATGTTTAAAATATGCATAGTTGCAAATTAACAGAAGAGAAATTGCTTCAAAATACTTATAAATGCTTGTCCAGAAAATGTTTATTGAAAGCAGAAAATGCGACTTGTTTTACACTTGCATGAACAACAGAAAATGTCACTTCACTTGCTCATGTCGTATTGCCCTCTTGGAGCCTTATGGACACAATGTGTGTCTGATGAGTGAGAGGGGGTGAAATGGGGCAAAGAGGACTCCTGTGTCCCTGCGAGGGCCTGGGAATCCAAAGACCTCTGTTTGGGTGAGCACAATGGTCCTCATGGACATTTCCACTGTTTGTAGAAATGGCTGGCTGCAAAGAGGTCTAAAACAAGGCCTCAGGGGTTGGCCAGTGCATAAAATCATTCTCCACATCTCCCACATACTTCTCCTTGAGTATGTATGGTTTTGACTAACACTTTGGTAATTCTGCTAAATTTACCAGTGGTTCATATAAAGTAGAATTAGATTACACATCTGCTGTAGAATTCATATAGTGGGTAAGTCTTATGATGCCTAATTTAGAGTAGGACTCTGATTTCCCCTCCCATTCTTAGGCTATAATTCTATAAATTTAATTACACATCCACTGT
The DNA here is from genome assembly GCF_000691975.1 of Corvus brachyrhynchos. Lineage (NCBI taxonomy): Eukaryota > Metazoa > Chordata > Aves > Passeriformes > Corvidae > Corvus > Corvus brachyrhynchos. Next base: position 5,818,817 of record NW_008240221.1, read on the forward strand.
CTTTAAGAAGTGAATGCACTAAGAGACCTGAACACTGTATTTTTGATCTGATAGATTTGATTACAAGAAGAAAGATTTAGGGATAAGTGAGTGATTTTTCAAAGATGCAGGTTCATCTGAGCTGAAACTATTAATGAATTTTAACTGAGTAAAAGCTGTTACATCTTGCTGGTTTTTTATTTTTTTATTTTGAATGCACATAAAATAGAGAAATACTACAAATATCCAGCTTTTTATTTTAACAAGTAAAAAAACCCCAAACAAAAAAACCCGACTCAGCCAAACCCCTTATGTCCCTTCCTTTAAAAAATGAAATAAAGTACCACATCTTTTTCTCTGAAAACTCGTTCTTCCAATGTCTCCTTTGTACCCACAGAGCTGATGGAATGTAATGTGCTGAATATCCTTAAGTAGTGTTAACTTAAATATCTGGAGTGATATGAAAGGCACCAGTAACTTTAATATTTTTCCCTGACACTTGCATGTGCAAAGGAAAAAAAGGTGATTTATTTAACCTGGAACAGAACATTTCTTGGAAGACTGATAACTTTTAACATAAAGCTCAAGATCTCTCAGATTTCACCTCACATAACTGTGGATTGTCAGTGTAAAGGTAGTTAAGGTCAATGTTTAATGACCATACTGATTCATCACCAAATGTTTGTTTACAATCCTTAGAAGATTATGTCTGCTGTTTTTGGCAAGTCATGCCACTTTAATACACATTTTCCTTTCCTCCCAGAAAACTACCCCACCCACTAATGAGCTATTAATCAGAAAGCAGTAGACTAGTATAAGTCTGTGGGAGATGACATGAAGATCTCTGGAGACACCTTTCATCCCATTTTACTTCTTTTATGGGGCCTCAGCTTCTTTTATAACAGCTCACTATTTAATAGTCACTGTCACTTTAGCCTGGAAGTTCAAAAGACCTATAAATTGCCCGACACAACTTATCTGTCACAGAACAGGAAGGCTACAATAAAATATGATAATAAATTAATAATCAATAATTGCTGACAAGGTTTCTTCTTGCTCTCTCCTGTGATACAGCCTGTGCAGTTGGACCATTGGAAGGTTTATGTCTCACAGCAGAGGACTGCAGGGCAGAGCTGGAGTTTTGGGGTTTTCTCCTAAAATGTCCTGTAAAGACATTTTTCATAGCTCAGACTGTTATTTTATAGCTTTAACTTCTCCGTAGTTAGATTCAAATGAGAAGACCTAGAAAGGTGAGAACTCTTTTTTTACAACAGCCTGTTAACTTTGGAACCTGGTTACAACTGCTTGAACATCAAAGGTATTATTACTGTAATTGACATAACTTTTAGCCAATCTGCAGACAATTAATAGCTTTTAGTATGTGAGAGGGTATTATGTTGTAACTGCTAGATTTAGTTTAGCAGGCTGTAGCTCCCTGAGATCTCAGAGGGGGTTGCCTAGGGCAATGCGATCCGGCCGCATCCCGCAGTCCATTCGGATGACCCTGCGGTCTTGTTCCAGCCAGCTATCAGCATTACAACCAGTGATGGCGAAGGAGATGAGAAGGGTCTCCCATGAGGGTGTGAGAAGACTTTAATCACATCTTGTCCCTTCGACCCCCAGGGGCAGAGAGACCATGTAGTCCCGGTGCAGGGGGGTTTTCTCAGGGGCTCAGGGGCGGTACGTGGGCGGGGTTGGGGTACAGGAACCAATAGGGAGGGCCCGAGGGGGTGGCCAGGACTAGGGGCAGGGAGAGTAGGAGAGGGAACAGGGCATCACAAAAGCACGGGTTAACAGATCGCCACAGTGTTACCTCCAAGGAGGTAATGAAAAGGCATCTCAGCACGTTCTCTTTTAACCTCACCCAAAGTGGAATAGGTTAGAGATTTCTGGTTACTGTCCTGCTTATAACTACCTTCCATTTTTTGTCTGAATACAGGAAGTGTCCACTCCTGATTGTGGTCTCAGGACCTAATGATGATACAGAAGTGAATCAAGGGCTTTTTCAGTGGGGTCAAGAAAGAGCAGCTTGAATTACTTTTTGCTTACCCTTTGCTATCCCAAAGCAGTCTCGAGGTAAGCCTGGGAGTCTGGACAAGGTTGGCAGTTCAGTATTCCCCAAACAGCATGGATGCACAATGCTTCTTTGGATATGTGAGTTAAAATAAATTTCTCCTTATCACAGAAGCATCTAGCACTGTATAAAGTAGTGTGACAAATATCTGTCACATAGACTTCATTTCCTCTCCCTTTGATTTGTTTTGCTCTCATCAGTGCCTGAACTGTATTAACTAAACAGCCTCAGAAGATTTCCTATTCCACTTTCTTTTCTCAGAGAGTGTTCAGCATGCTGGATGCTGCATACCTACCTGCCACTGCTGCCACTGTCATATCTTGGAATGATAAACACTACTGTTTGCCAGCAGGTGTAGGGACAGCAGTTAAGGAGTGGGACAATGACTTATGAAGCATCAAGATGCTAAGAGAGGTCTTCAACACTGTCTCTGCCTCTTTTAAGCTCCCATGGCCGCTTTATACCAAAGGCGTAAGACCTTTCCTTGACTTCAGTGTTGTGTTCCTCAAGGTGTAAGCGATTCCTATGCCTGAATTCAAGCATATCACAGAAAGAAATGGATCACAGAATGGGTCTGTGGAAATATTTTGCTGCAAAATTTGAAATATCTTATTTACTGCCTTAAAAATAAGGATCAACACCATTCCTCAGATTCCAGTAAAATCACTGAAAGCCTCCTGTATAGGTGGGTTCTATATGGTTTCCATATGGGGAGGAACATTTCACCATCTATTGGTTTGACCAAGAGGACTGGTGGTTGCTAGGAAAGGTGTCTAAGCCAGATGATTTTAGTTGCTGCTGCTAATAAATGGGGGCTGCAAACCCGTAGAAAGTGATGGTCAAGGCAAGAAGTGTGATTAAAGCTGAACAAGCTCAGAGGTATGTTTGTTGCCAAGACAAGTTTACGGTAGGTGGTAGAACATAGAGATACTTATTTTTAAAAAGACTGTTGTCTGCATTTGTGCGTCCTATGTTACAACCGAAAAGTCAAAAGCAGAGTACGGAATATGTTAGAAGTGAGTTTGAGGATTTCAGAAACAATAGCACACAGCTCCCTAAATGTAAACACTGCTGTTTTTCTCTGCCTTGAAGTACTTAATCAACTAAAATGTTAGTCTGCATGATACAGTTTGTTCAAGTAATTTTCTCTGAATTAAGAAAATCTTCAGCTTTATTGTAATAATTAATTCAAAGAAGAGACTTATTATTTTGTTGAACATGTTCTTCTATGCTGGGAATACTTAATAAGTCATTAAATAATATCACCACTGTTAAGAGCACATTGATTTTATCAGATCACCATATGTGGGTTTCTGCTGGAAACATTGCATGCTTGTAGAGAGGTGGAAGGAATTGCAGGCACCCTGTGGTGCTCCTCAGCTCAGGCAAACCAAGGCATGGACTTATCCAAATGGGTGCTCAGTTAAATGCTGAATTCCAAGCATAATACTGCAAATTCCCCACATCTATAGATTGTGGATACTTGGAATGCTTTGAATGCTAGAGAGAGCTAGAACCTCTGTGCTTCTCTAAGCATCTAAGACAAGACCCAAGACAATAAACTGAGCTGAGCAAGACCCTGTTCTCTGGCTCCAAGGCCACATAGCACAAGGTAGCCATGGGCATGCCATTAAAGTCTCTCACTCCTTTTCCTTTCCCCACTGAAGTAACAACTCAGCTATTGGAAGGGTTTCTGGTGCATGCCAGTGCCTTAAACAAGGCTGAAAGACCACTAACTGTCTGAAAATGTGCCTGAGTCATGCCAACAAACAACAAGGATGGATTTCTGGATTCCCTCGTTCGTGCACATGCCCTAGCACTGTTTCCTTTACAGCCAGAACTTGAATTGAGGACTGTATCCCACCTGATTAATGCAATGAGTCTCACCTCTCCAAAGTCACTGTGCGATAGATTATGAGTCACAGTGTGCTAAATTTGCTTGTAACTTCAAAAAGTTAGAGCTTCAGAAAGTTGTATATACTGCAGCTGCACTTGTAGCTGAGCACAATAACCTGAAGGAAGTGAAAGTTTTAGGATGCTGCTGCTCCTACAGGGCAGGGAGAGCACACTTTTATGTGTTCTTTGGCTCTTGATTTTTCCTGCAACTGACTCTGAGACTTATCGCATGTTGCATATCTGCTTGGTTTAAACTTTACTATGAATTACGAGGCATTATGAAGCCTCATTCTGCTCTTTTTAATTTCACCTGATGCATTTCTTCTTCCAGCTGCCTTTCTAATAAAATCCCCCAATAACCCTCCTGACATTTATAAGAAAGAAACAACTGAAGTGTTCTGGCTTATTTATGGTCATTCACTCTGTGCTGGTCTATTGCCATTCCTTGCAGGGTTGTGTGTGAATTAAACTGTACACTACTCAAGAACAGTGTATTTAGACAGCTACTCACCTTGTGCTGAACTTACAACTGCAATGTTAGTGTCTGGGTTGAAGCCACACAGAGAATTTGGCCCTTAACACTGTTTTAGAGTGAAAGATGATGTTTAGAGAGCAATGCTGAGACATTGGACTGCCTTCTATATATCCAAAATCCAGTTTTACAAACTACAGAAACTTTTATTATTTGAAATTATTCCAGCCAAGAGTTACATTATTGATGACATAACTTCAACACAGACAGTGGCTTGAACATTCCCAGCTGGAATTCCTACTCCCAGCAGTCAGATGTGAGGCTTATGTAAAGATGATAATCACCTCCTGACTGCTGACTTTTCCTGTCCACTTAGTAAAGTATGTTCCTGCAGGGCCTGAGCTAAAACCCATGTGAAGTTTATGGGACACTTTGTACTGATGCTTTTGAATGTTGCATCACTTTTTTTTTTATCCCAGGCCATTTTAAGGCGTATTTTTAAACTAATCACCAAGAGCTTTTACCTACAGTTACAGCTGGAGTGACAGAAGCAGCCAAATAACCACAATGACATATTTTGTACCACTGACTACAAGTACTACTTTGGCCATAGGTCATGACTCACTGGAGTCATGTGAAACCTGCCACAGTGTGTAAAGTTTACCACAAGTAAGAGGACTTCAGGTTTTAATTTTTTTGGCTAGCAGGCTGTAGCCGCTCCCACAGTGAGTTCCACGGCATCCAGTGGAACCTTGGAAATCTCAGAATCCAAGTCAGCTCTTCCAGGAATCAAACAAATTGTTCCAGGGAGTCTAAGTATTTGACCATGAAACAAGTCCCACTCTCCACTTTACTGAGGCTAGACGCTTAGAATGTTTGTACCTTTTGACTATGTTCCACATAATAGGCCATATTAAGCAGCCAGCTTACTGCTTTGAAAAATTTTCCTTCTGAAGTCTGCCTGTGTTCTGGGATGCTCTTTATGCAGTCCCTTTATGGCAAAGCAGTAACAGGGGGGAATACAACCCTGCAAAATACAAGTCAAATGAATTACATCCAGATTGCCTAATGCCTTTGAGAAGTCACCATGGAGGAAATCATATATTTTAGGCTAGTGTGAGAGACTGTAAAGCAAAACACATTGCTTACATTGCTTTTATATGCTGTCTGTCATATTGCATGACAATCTTTAATGTAAGAAGCTTTAGTCACAGAAGCCTTCATTCTTCCTGCCTAAATTCCAGTGACTGTCTGAAGTAATCAAGAAAATGTCTTAATCACAGCATGCCTGTTTATACATCATGGTACTATGTCTGGTATATATCATGGCATATCTGTTTTAGGGTGAAATTGCATATCCAGTACTGGACATCATGAAAGAATGCATAGGCAAAGATTTCAAAATGTGATCCCCAGTACAAGAAAGACATGAACCTCTTAGAGTGGGTACAGAGGAGGGCAAGGAAAATGGTCAGAGGGCTGGAGTACCTCTCCTATGAGGAAAGGCTGAGAGAGCTGGGATTGTTCAGTCTGGAGAAGAGAAGGTTCCATGGAGACATTATTGTGACTCTCTTAATATTAAAGAGAGCTTAAAAGAAAGATGGAGAGAGACTTTATATTGAGGCCAGGACAAAAGGGAATGGTTTTGAATTGAAAGAGAGGAAATTTAGATTGGAGATAAGGAAGAAATTTTTTACTGTGAAGGTGATGGGTCACTGGAACAGGTGGCCCAGAGAAACTGTGGATGCCCCATCCCTGGAAGGCTTCGAGGTCAAGTTGGGTGGGGGTTTGAGCAACTTGGTCTAGTGGAAGGTGTCCTTGCCCACCACTAGACCACGTGATTGACTAGATGATCTTAAAGGTCACTTCAAACTCACACCATTGTATATAAAGTACACTGCTTAACTGAAATGACCATATTGCTGCTGATCAAACTGTATCAGTTTACATCCCATTCTTCCTCTTACTTGTTCATTCAGCTTTGTTTCATTCAGTGTGTTTGAGATGTTTTCTACTGGGTCTTGTTTGTATAGCATTTGTTGCAGTGGGGCCAATTGTAAGTAAGACTGAAAAACGTTATTAATAGTCATTTTAGTGTCAGACAAGATTCTGAAGTAGTTACCCTTGACTCTATCTGGAAATGCAGGAGCAAAGTTCTTGTCTTTAACAGAATGTCTGCAGTCACTGGGAAGCTAGGAACATTTCAGTCATACTGGATGGGATTCATCTCACCTAGTCGAGAACCATGGTGCAATTATAAATACATCACCTAAGATGGTTATGTAAGCTACATCTATTCCAGTACATACATTGAAACAGGCACTATTTTTTTTGTCAGTATTGGGAAGTGTCCCTGACTGGCTCCTGAAATATACTCAGACTTTGTTTTGGAGAGTGATGGCTAACCCAGGTCAAAACTACACCAGGGATCATGCTAAAAGTTAGACAATATGAACAATTGCATGCCAGAGGATGAACACATGCACTGGCTTTAATGACTTTATTAATTTAAATGTAACTGGAGGCATTGGAGTGAGATGGGCACTTCCATTCATTCATTGCATCTATTGATAACTGTTTACAGCAGATGGAATTAAGCTGTCATTGGAGGTACCTGTGCTGACTGGAGTGAGGCCCTGTGGAGGAACTTAAAAGTCCAGTTTAGCATAGAAACATAAATTTCTGTCCATTGTTTCCTATGCGTAGATGGAATATTTAGTGCCATCTGCTAAAGTTTGACAAATATATAGCAGCTCCACACCCTTCTGCAGCAGCACCTGCCAGACAAGCAGCTAATCTCCAATGGTTCTGGAAGAGTATTTTGGGAAAGGGACTAGTGCTCCTCATGAAAACAGCAGTTCTGGCATGAGATGAGGTCTGTGCTTAGCAGGAATCGTATAGATAAAGGTAAAGATGGGCACAACATAAAGAGACAGAGAGCCATGCAAAGGGAGTAATATGAATAGGAGACATAAGTTAGATTCAGACTTCAAAGATGGTATTATATATATGTAATATACTAACTGAAAAACTGCAGAATTGTTGTGAAGTGATGGACTGCATGACTGCAAAGAAGTGGGTGTGCATGCAAAGGTTTACTTTTTTAGTGTAAATATGCTTTATTTTACACTCTTTGTGAGTTGCATGTAGATATCTGCACTGTATAATTTACTCATGTGTTTTGCATTCCTCAGTGATATCAAGTAAATTCTTTGGTCAACTCCTATAAACAGTGCTTAAATCATAAATGAATCAGACATCTCAAATGGCCATTAAGCTTGTGCCTGTGGAAATATGAACGTTTTATATTTGCTGGCATGTGGAAAAGGTCATTATTTATTCTTTCTAGCCAGATAGATGTATGAAATTTTACTTGCTGGAATGATTCCTTGGCATTTCCTAATATCATGGAACATGCTAAGTATTTCTTTTTTTAACAGGAGACAAAAAGGGAATATGTCTGTGTTGCAAATATTAGTTGGAAACAATTTGAAAGACAGACCTAAATGTCCGTGTTTATCCAGGAAAGGTAGATGGAAACTTGGAACCACAAAGGTATTTTCAACTGAGGAGGTCTGCATGATCCATTAAGCACTACTGCATCATTTTCTCAAAAGATTGGGGCCTCATCCTGTTCCTCTGAAAATTAATGGCAAATCTCCCATTAACTTCAATGGGAATAGAATCAGGTTGTAAGTCCAAAACTCTTCTTCTCCCTAGATATCTAAAAAGAGCTAAATGATTAAAGAACTGCTTCCAATCCCTCTGAAACTGATTCTAATGTAAGTAGGAGGTGGAGATCTGTTTTCCATGTGACCGACTTCAGTGGGCAGATCTGCTGATAAACTTCTAAAAACTAAGATGCATTTTGTCAATGACTACCCAGGGAATAAAGGATTCTGTGAGAACCATATATTAAATGAAACCTTTTTGAATTCTGTGCTTTCTGCTTGTGAATAGGTGAACATAATGACAAACAGCCAGAAAAAGTCTGGAAGTCTTGATAGCCATAACATCCGCTACTAAATCCTTCACTGATTATTATTGGGAGTGGTCTCACCGAAGCAGAAAACTTCCTATTCCAGAAGAAGGGGCGCTGTGGTAATAGATCTTAATATAGTGGCAGAATCTTGGGAACTAATTCAGATTTTAGCTGCATTGAATTGCTCTCTGTAGAAGCCTTTTATTTTCCATTGAGGAAGTAGGGATCCTGGAGAGTTGATAGTCTAAATTTAGCCCTTGTTAAGAACTCAGAGTTCAGTGGAATGACTGTATTAGTGTCATCTGAAAAATGGGGGGGGGAGGGGGGAAAGCGAGGAATTATATTTACCTGAGTAAATATAAAATGATTCCTTCGTCCACCTCATGCACCTCCTACTCTGTTTCCCAGTCTCCCACTGCTTTTCCCCCTGTGCTTGAGACTCAGGTGGCATGAAGCAGTCCAGGTATTAGTGTGATGGCCTGTTTGCTGGGACATTAGCTATCCCAGGCCAAGTGCATGCCCAGCACAGGAGAGAACAGTGCTGTACTGCCTCTGAGGTGTGTGCCAGCTCTTGTGGCTCCTGAAAGTAGTGCCTTGTGTCATCCACCAACTGGCAGCATCTGGTGCATCAGGTAGACTGTTTGGTGGAAAATGGCCACAGTGTCACACCACAGCCTGACAGGAGATGATTTATAAAATGACACAGCTGAAGAGGAAGATGAAGAAAAAGAAAAAAATGCTTTCTAAAATTCCATACTTTTTTTAAGCATTGAGATTGTCAGACTGGGATTTAGAGATTTTAAGGTATGAAAGACTGCCTAGGAACTTCTCACTTAGCCTCCATAATAATGGCCTTGAGAACTACACAGGCATTTTTTTATCCATCTTGTATCTTAAAGAAAAGATATCTATTCTAAATAAAATACTGAAAGTGTGGATTACTTTGATAGGGCAATTCTATTCACTGAGTGCATACCTTACAATCTATCCTAAGAGGTAAAAACAAAGGTATGGAAATGTGATTCTTGATCTTGCTTTTCAATTGGCATAATTTTTCCCTTTCTGCTAACAAATCTGACTGTGTACTTCCTTAGATATTTCTATGATAAAATCTTGGTATGAATTGTAACACTCTTCTACAGACAAGCTATTAATGGTGCAGGTAAATAGGAACTTTGATGTTCCCATAATGAGGACAGTAAAATTAATTAGCCTGTTCATAAACTCAATTTAAATTTGCAAAGATTTAAGAGTATTATTAAAGTACTCATGAGAATGCTATTATAAAAGTTAAATAGTGGAAAAATAGGCATTTCATTTTGAAATGGTGAGAGAATTAATTATATGTGAAAATACATTGCTCTTTGTATGTGTTTAGTCAAAGGATAACCTTAAGTACTCCTCTGAGATATTTTTGCTATGTTCCTGTGTCTGATATACCTATTATTTTTCAACATATGATATGAACATTAAGTTATATAACTTTTACATGCTTTTACTGTATATAACCCAAGTTACATAAATTCCAGGCCTTCTGACTGTTTGCAATCTTTAAAATGTAATGAGCTGAAAGATTAGCTTTGAGCCCTGGGGCCAGATTGATGTTTTGCTTAACCATTCAGCTGAGAACAGCTTTTAGAGGGATAACTCATGCTGCATCACATCAATAATAAAACTAAAGACCTAGATCCAAGCAGCTATGAATGGGAATTAAGTCTCTCAGACTGTTATAAACTTAAATGAAACAAGTCTTAAACAGAAGGCAGCTGCAGGCACTGGATCTAAACTGCATTAAGATGACATAATATTCTTTTGGAAACAATAAGGCTTCCATTGACGTGTTCTATAAGACAATCCCTCAATGGAAACGAGTAACTAAATTAACATACTGTGATGAAATATGACTCATACTGAAATACAAGTCTCTGTGGGGTTTCCACATCTGAGAAACATATTCATAAGTAAGACTGTCAAACTGAATGCTCAGTTTCAGGGATATTCTTTGATTAGCTACCATTCAGAGAAATACAGAGGAAAGACTAAGATTTTCCACTGATGGCAGTGGAAGTAGGACAGGGAGAACAGAAGGCTTTTATTAAACACATGTGTTTTTGTTGAAGATACTGCTTTTATTGATAATATTTGTGCAGTATTTGTCCAAAACTAATGATATCAGTTCTCTGTTCTTACCAATACAGACTTTACTTCTCAGTTTTGCCTTTATCAAGCGCTGCTTTGTACCAGTGTAGTGATATTGCTGCATGGGAAGGAGGATCTGTCTTGAGCAAGCAGAACTTTGAAGACAGAGATCTGTTTTGTGTGTTACCAACTCTGACTGGTTCCATTCAACCAACCAAGGTCAGGTTGGGTGTGGTCCTAGGCAGCTTTATCTAGTGCGTGGCATCCCTACCCATGGCAGGGGGTCTGGAACCAGATGGCATTTAAGGTCCCTTTCAACCCAAACCATTCTGTGATTCTGTGATTCAGAGTATGCCTGTGAAACACAGAAATTAGAGAGAAGATGTCTCATTTCTAGAATTCACTTGGGTGTGAGAGCATGTGACAGTAGAGGCATTGTGATGCAGTGGTCCGCCAAGACAAAGGCACTTCCAGGCCTGTGCTGAAGAGGAATGTTAGGTGCCTGGGAAACTTCAGTGTTAAACCTAGGGTAGTAGGATTCACAACTTCATAGGCAACAGAAGAGAAAGTGAGGGGTTTTGCATTTGACCTTTTTTTTAAGGAAATCCGAGGGAAGAGAGCTTGTGCTGTATTGTGGCCAACATCAGTATTTACAACTATTGCATTTAGACAGGATACAAACTCCTGATCTTTCAGGCATTTGGGGATCACAGGGGACATTGTATGGACAAAATGATAGTGTTCATAAGCTTAGTATATGAAACTCTTGTCTCCAAGTGCCCCATCATCTGTTACAGTCAGGTTAATACTCCTGTTCCTCAGATGACAAAATCCTGTTGTTAGGGTGTCTCTCTACACTTTGAGTTCCCATCTTCTGCCCTTTTCTCCTGGATAAACCCAGTTTAGCTAGTTAGTGATCTGCCTATGGCAACTCCATTTAGGTTTGTAGTGGGTTGACCCTGGCTGGTTGCCAGGCACCCATAAAAGCCACTCTATCACTGCCCTCCACAAGAGGACAGGGGAGAGAAAATATAACAAAAAGTTCATGAGCTGAGCTAAGGACCAGGAGAGATCACTCACTGAATACCATCATGGGCAAAACAGACTCAGCCTGGGGATATTAATTGAATTTATTGCCAATAAAATCAGAGCAGCAGAATGAGAAGTAAAATAAATCTTAAAAACACCTTCCCCCTACCCCTCCCTTCTTCCCAGCTCTAACTCCTCCCTGACAGCAGTGCAGGGAGATGGGAATGGGGGCTATGGTCAGTTCATCAAATGTTTCTGCTGCTCAGGGAGAGGAGTCCTTCCTCTGTTCCTCCTTCTCCTTCCTCCCTCCCATGGGAGACAGCCCTCCATGAACTCAAATATGAGTCCGTCCCACAGCAACAGTTCTTCATGAACTGCTGCAGTTTGGGCCACTCTTTCATGGGGTGCAGTCCTTCAGGCACAGCCTGCTCCAGTGTGGGTCCCCCACAGGGAGACCAGGAAAGTCCTACCAGGAAACCTGCTCCAGCATGGGCTCCTCTCTCCATGAGTCTAGAGGTCTCTGACAAGATCTTGCTGTAGCGTGGGTTTCCCATGGGTTCATAGCATCCATCTGCTCCAGCCTGGATCTCTCCATGGGCTGCAGGTGGATCTCTGCATCCCTGTGGTCCTCTGTGAGCTGCAGCTGCTTCACCATGGTCTTCATCACAGGCTGCAGGGGAATCTCAGTTCTGGCACCTGCCCCTCCCTCTGCACTGACCTTGGTGTCTGCAGAGCTGTTCCTCTCACATATTCTCGCTCCACTCTTCCCTGGCTGTAATTACAACTGTACGATAACTTTTTTCCTTCTTAAATATGTTATCACAGAGGTGTTACTATCATTTCTGAGTGGCTTGGTCTTGGCCAGCAGCAGATCCATCTTGGAGCTGCCTGGCATTGGCTCTGATGGACATGGGGGAAGCTTCTGGCAGCTTCTCACAGAAGCCACCCCTGTAGCCCCACTGCTACCAAGACCTGGCCATGCAAACTCAATACAAGGTGCTTAATTTTTGCATGCAGAACTCAAATGTGTCCTTGGTCAATTATGATGCAGCATGGACTCATGAACAAGGTCACAGGAGTGGCCACATCTTTGCATACTGTTGAACATTCTAGAGCTTGTGCAGGGACTTGGCAGACCCTGTCTGCTACTGAATGAGCAGGATGACTGGGCCCTACCAGGGCATCTTGGTGCAGCCAGCTCTGCTGTAATCTGGCGGCTTCACTCCCAGGAGCAACAACTAATACAAGGAGAGATCATGACTTAGAGAGGGTTGAGGGCTGCTGTGAATACATCATCAAAAGGAAGCTTAAGAAAATATGGTCACACTGCTCAGTGGGATGAAGGGCATAGAACAGACAATTGCACTCAAGGCTTATTGCTTTATGCCCTCATGTCTTCCATGTTGCTGAGCTCAGGAGTGCAGTGTGGGCTTGTGAAGTATTGTCCACAGTCAAGGAAGGTTGAACAGGGAGCATGCAAACAATTTGGAAATATATTTGTCCATGCAGCAAGAACAAATATATCCAAAGGGGAGCTGGCTTGATGTCATTGAAAGGTTGCTCTCTGTCACCATGGGAAGACTGATGATTAGAGGTGTCTACTCTTGACTGTCACACCTAAGCAAGTATAATCTTGGGAAATTTAGGCTGGTCAATCTAACATGTCAGTGACTTCACAGGTTATACCCAACAGAGGAGAGCAGTCAATACGCTCTAGGGTGGAGCAGCTTTTCAGGGTGACCTTGACAGGCTGTAAACCAAAATGTGTGCTGTGTTAACAGGGGAAAACAAGAACAAACAGCAACCAAAACAACACAATGTCACAGCATCCTTCAATTCTTTCTTCTGTCTGTATGTGGATGTTGTTCACAATGTCCACAGAGCTTATAAATTTGGAGTCTGTCTAGTCCTTACTATGGGACTCCTTAGACAGTAGTACTGTTTGTGGTCTGGTTTGTTAGAGAAAATGGAGTTACCAATGCTAAAATGTGAAGAAAGACAGCAAAAAGATTTTCATTTAGTATTCACAGAATACAGTGCTGCAGAGATAAAACTTGGTTTCTGCTGTTTTGTGTGGTTTCTTTCTTTTTTTTTTCTTGTTTCTTACTAGATGTAATGTGAAAACTGCAGCTGGCATAAAAAATCCCTTGAACAAACACCATAAGAATATTTTAAGTAGGAGAACAATGAGGTGTCAAGCACAGCTGTGCTTTATATTCAGGTCTGCATAAAACTGAACCAAATTTACTTTCCCTTAATCCACTTGGAAGTAAATATAAGGGAATATTCATATGCTATCTTGAATGCAAATCAGATTTGAATGCATGCTATAAACGAAGGGTAGAAAACTAGTTCTTTCTTTGCAGATCTATTGCCTTTTTATCTAGAGAATAAAATACATGAGGCCCAGGAATTCTCTTTCTGGACTATGGAAAGTGTTATAATGATTTCCTAGTGTTTATTAATGTAATCACATCACCTTCCACTTTAATTTACAATGGATGCTATGTAGAAAGCCACTGTTTCCAAGAATTATGATCATTTGTATAATAATATTTGTTGCTACTTAACAAATATTTCAGTATGTGAAAGAATCAGCCAAACAAAACCAAAATCCATAAAATCCTGGTTTGAGAATACTTCAAAACACACAAAGCACGCTTGATTATACTAAGAGTGCTGCAACTGCAACAACATTTCTTCTAATTCTTTCACAGATTTTTCTGTCTCTGGATCTTAACATCAACAAACTTAGTGAAGATGAAATGAAGCATTTGGTATGCCGACAAAACTCTGCAGCTGTTGAAAAACCCCACAAAATCATTGTTGATCTTTGCATTTAAATGTCTGCATTCCCAGTTCCCCATAACTATATTTGGTTGGTTAGTGAACTGTCAAAGGTTTTACTCTGACTGGAATTAAAGCTGCAACAGATAACTCTTTGTTATAAAACTGAAGTATGCTAAATTGCATCTTTCAACTGTATTTCAGCATATGGCTGTTTGCAGTAGGGTAGAAAGCAATTTAAGCTGTCATTACTTTTCAGCTCTAGGTCACTGGCTCAGATATGACCTAATCAGTAAAGACTGTGAATCATTTCCATCTGATGGATGTTTAGTAGCTTGTGTAAAATGCACTGGTAGACACAGTGAAGTTTATTGGGAAAAGGTGCCCACATCAAAAAATCCAATAGTACAAGTCAGCAGATCGGCTTCTACTTTTAGAAGGAAGAAAGAACTGAACAGGGCTGGAGGCAACTGAGTGTTTCTCAGATAAAAACTCATCAGATTAACACTATGTAAGATGGAAGCACAACTTCTTGAGACTGGGTGATACGGACTTACGAGATCAAATTTTTAATACTCATTACTGATTTACTGTATGATGAAGAAGAAGAAGGAATTTCAGTGCTGTTTTCAATCTAAACATAAATATTTGATCTAGGGAACAAGTTTTTCAAGACAAACAGTTTGGTATCTCCATATTTTTGGGTGCAGGTACAGTGTAGCATTTAAATGTAAAACATCTATATAACACTAGTGATGGGAGATAATCTAATATTAGTGTTTTACTTGGCAAGGAAATAACTGTATACAGCTCCTTGCTGGCGATCTTGCAATTTTAACATCTTCCTTACTGGTAAACTTTAATTATAAATAAGCCAATATTAGATTTTCACTGGCATACACCATTAAAATCTTGGCATTTATCACACACTGCAGTTGAATTTGAAATGGTACTTTCATGATTCTGAATATATTCCAGTCCCCTGGAGGTATGCTGAGGACTGTTTTAGATATTGTAGGGAGATATTCACTCCTTAGGTTTGCTTTCTGTAGCTTCCTTGAGGGAGAAAATGGCTTTCTCCTGTGTTTTATGTGAAAGTACTATTTTTTGTGATGTGCCTTTGTTAGCACAGAGTAGTTTGTCTCATATTCCAAACCAAGTAATAATGTGGTCTATTCTTGAATAACTCCATCACTCCCGGAGTAATCACCACACTGAGGTATGATCTTCATCTCTTCCTCACCACAAAAATATCAAAATAAGAACAGTTTTCTATTTCTCCTTCCAAAATATATTTATTTAAAAGCATTTTCTCTATAAGAAAGATTTGAATCACCAAATGCTTTGGTACCACAGGGGAGATACAGTAATTGAACATTATATTGAACCAATCTTAGGTTTCTACCGAACATAGGCAAAATTGAATTTTGTCATTTTGATGGATAATGCATTGCCTTGGCTCACAGTCAAATATCCACACAGCCACCTGCTCAGTCCCCCCACCCAGTGATATGGGGGAGAAGATGAGAGAGCAAGAAGAATTGTTAGACAAATAAAGAGATTTCACTTACCAGTTACTAATACAGTAATAATAACTTTGGGAAATATAACTTGATCTATTGTCAATTGATATAAATATTTGAGTACTGATTAAGGTATTGGGAAAAACAACTACAGGGAGAAACAAATGTTTACACATTTAAGGAAACATCCTTCCTGCTCTGTTCCCAGGCTCAGCTTCACTCCTTCACTCCTGACTCCTCTCTCCTTGGTTGTTATCACCACAGTCGACAGTTCTTTAACAATGAGTATCATGGAGGGGTTATGGTCACAATACAGCAGTTTCTCTGCACTGCTCCTCCTTTCTCACTCTTTTTCTCTGCTCTGGCATGGGTCTTCCATGAACTACAGTCCTTTTGGGATCATGCGCTCTGCTGTGGAGCATCTCATCCTCTTCTGGCTGTGGTGTTTCCTTTGCTGTTTCCTGCTCTTTTGTGTTTGTTTGTTTTGTTCCCTCCTCTCTCTCTCTCCTTCTCTCCCTCTCCCCCCTGCTGTCCGGTGTTTTATGACCTTTCCTATACAAGTTTTCACAGAGGCACCACAAACTTTCCTAATGGTCTTGGTTTTGGGTAGCCCCAACCTCTTCCCACAGACACCATCTGTGCTGCATGGGTCACATTCCATCCTGCTGCCCCCCTCCAAGTCTTGCCATGTAGATATAATTTAGCATCTTCTAGTGTTGGCAGTGGAAAATTTGGTTTTATGGCAATCTTAAAGTGATGTGTGAAGGAAAAAGATGAAGAAAGTTTCAGGAAGGTTAGTGGGATTTGAAGAGATGTGTAAGACATCTGTGATTTGGAGTACTTCTTCCTCAGAGAATTTACCACTGTAAACCAGCCTGCAGTGACCAAAGACCTGGAAAGGACCAGTAACTTGAGATGAAAAACCCCATACATTATCAGGTGAGACAGGAATATGGGACCTCTGGTATTATCATACCTGACTGTGGTCATATTTCTGACCCCTTTGTGACTCTTGCTGAGGCCATGATCTCCTCCACTGCCCCGGGACAGCATGTGCTTGCTTACCCACCTCTCATGATATCCTCCTCTGTCTCCATCCCACCTGCAGTATGGGACTGGAGTTCCTCTCCTCCTCTTCCAAAACTAGCAGGTTGGTTTTTTTAGAGGCTGGCAGAGTGAAGCCAGAAAAAGGTGCTCTGGCCATTTCTAACTGTTGGCTTTCATAGGAAGCAGCTAAATTGTCAAAACCTAGACTTGCTTCACTATTGTATCTTTTATTCCAAGCAATTTCAGAATTCAGCTTATGAAAGTTAAATTGTTTTTGATATTAAGTTATACAGAAACTTACCTGTTTTGTATTGCTTATCTGTTTTTTCACCAAATATATTTTAGAAAGTATTTGGTATAAGGCAAGCACTGAGCATCCTTTCTCTGGGCAAGATATAAAGACTTCAGAAATAAATTGATATTTATCCTTCAATGTTGTTTTCTATAGTCTTGTTAAAGCCTTATGAACTACTGGACTCCATTGTGACTTAATTGTATTCCATCAAACATCTCTCCTTTTATGAAGTCTGTCTAAGCTGTTGCCAGATGAGATTCATTCTTTAATCCTGGAGGGATTTCTCTCTATCTCTTTTTTAACACTTTTATTTTTATTTTATTCTTGGCATTTTACCATTCATGACCATTCAGCTTCTGGTTTTCTGCTGAATTTTCTGGGACTTTTGCTCTAGACTCATTGAGATCAGGACTAATGTTTCTGACTTCAGTGGGGCAGAGGGTATACTTCTTTTTTCCTGTTTCTTGCTAGTCTCATTCTATTTGCTTCAAGAAAAGAGAGGTATTTCTCATGTTCATACCTCCACTGATTCACTGTACGTTGACTGGGACATTTCACTGGGAGCAGGAACAGCTGAACAGTACCCTAGAGCCTTTCTTAACCAAAATAATACGGCACATGCTGAAGTCAGATTGTTCTATTACCTTTTTAAAAATAACCTTATTAAAAAGAGATTCCTCTGTGACTCACTAAGCACAGTCCTTTTGGTGTCACTGAAGCTTATCTCTATTTAGCAAAACTGGGCCTGGCTCCATTCTAAACAAGTACTTAAGGCTGGCTGGAGACATGGGTCCAACTGCTTTAGTGAAAGAGCAATGCAAAGCTGGTGTGTATATTGTAAGGCAAGAATATTTCAAGAGGTATGTCATTTGAAACTAGCCCAACCTAGGTCTTGCATAATCAGTCTTCCTTCCACAAGGTGAACTGGGAAAATCTCTTGCATAGTGGCAGATAAGAATTAAAATATAATCAGTTCAAACCTTCAGGAAAATAAAGCTTTGAAGGATATATGGCAGAAAATGTGAGAGAATGAAAAGCAAATGTTCATCTGCCTTGCATGCAGAATGGATGCCACAGGGAGAAAGGCTTTAGGCAATGTTATTCTGCCCTGTGGCAGTCAGTTACTATGACACATTGAAACAAACAGGAAATCTTCTGTCAAAATGTTTTTAATGGCAAATTGCATTTTTTCAGACTGAATATCTCTACAGAATAACACTGAGTTTATTGATTAAAGTAATGTATAGTGGTAATTAATGAGCTTCCTTTTAGCCATGTGGTGTGTTTTGGGTGCCTCATGGATCTGTGTGTGTCAAGGCTTTGTGCTTGCCATGCTGGATAAATGTTCCCATGGGTCACCATGGCCTCCCCTCTCAGTCCTTTGCTACAGTACAGTGTGGGAGATAAAGTCCAGCTGGGAAGCCAGATTTAGAGACAATAATAATGCAGTTGCCTGTGTGGCATTTGTGCTCAGGCTGACTGCAGTTTCTATCCCAGATGAATTTTGAATTATCGCTGTAATGTCACTCAGATTACAGCTATTTTAATACACTAAATTGTGTCAGGGTACAAGCACAAGTTCTGAAATCTAATAATCAATTTATTAGCAGGATACTTCGTATATCTTCAGCAGGGGACAGTTAATAGTCTCCCAAACAATTCCCAGTCATAGACTGGGAGGTAGCTTAGCCAAACTGAATTCCCAACAAGCGGTTTGGATATGACACATTGTTTTAGATTTTGAGGGTACAGGCATGGCCAGACTATGCTGGTTGTTGTCTGGGTCAGATAACTCACTCTAATACCATTTAATTTTTTTGGTATGGATGTAAACTTAGTCTTCTATACCTTAGCCTTAACAATCCTAGAGTATATTTTTGAAATAATCTGTCTTGACTTCACATCCTTATGTAAAGGAGAGAAGAAGGAATGTCTGAGGAAGATTGAGGGGGATTTACTTCTTTTAATAATAGCTCTGGGCCCTTGCATGTCAGCATCATGTGCTTTTTTCTTGCTATCTACTTCATACCAGGATGCCTTTCAGAGATGGTACAGAAGCTCAGACAGGCTAAAAATACAGACCTGAAGGGTTTCTGGGACATAAAAATGATGATGTCTGTATTCTGAGGGCCAGCTAAAAGTCTTCTCTTACTACAATTTGGTCCGTAACTAAATGCTGAATAATAGTGCCCTTGAATTATGTGAGATCTTTTGAAATGGCTGCATATCAAATCTCTCTGAATGTGAGGCTGAAGAGACAAAGCTTCAAGCTAAACTATCTCCTGGAGAACATCAAAGTTGACATGCTATCCCAGGCTGAGAAGCTTTGCCCCTGACCTCATTTGTATTCCCAACAGGTCTTGTCCAACCTCATAGCAGTGTAAGGGAAAAATAACAGCAGTAGAGAGAATTCCAGGAAAGGAAGCCATTTCCTAACTGGCTTTACAAGAAGTAGCGGTCTCTTCATTCCCATTCCTTTATCCAAACTCTCTCCTCATAGCAGCTGGGAACAGACTACCTTGCTCCCAAGGTCACTTCACTTGCTTTTTGTACCACTCTTCTCCCTACTCAGTTATTTCATCCTATGGTAGGATCAATACTGCTCCAGCCAGGCTTTTTACTTCTTCCTTAGGCTGACATAACTAATTTCTTTTTACAATGCTGAGAATCCTTAATACAGTCTTCTGAAACAGTCCTCTCCTCTAAGCCTTAGCAACACATCCCTGAGCCTGGGAAGAGCAGGTATTTTTTTCTTTCTATATGGTACTATTTTTTCCCATCCTTAACTCATGTCATTTGTGATCCTAAAAGAGTCAACAACTGCTAGTCTAATACAGATGTGCTTTAATCTCTTCATCTATTCCAAATCGATCTTAGCCTAAAGGTGGAAGCATAATTTCAAAGGTGCAATGATCCCTTTCCCTAAACAATAACAGTGTAAGCACAGCTGGCATGAAGGTTAGGGAAATCCAGACATTTGGGGATGAAGGAACTGAGGTACTTTACCTACAGCATTATTATTAAGAGCATACACCTTCTCTGGGTAGACAGACCCTTAGATTAGACTGTGTTGTGTTTAATCTCTAATATTCATTCTGATTTTCTTTTCTGAGGCTTTTAAAAATTTTATCTGCTCTCTTTTCCCAGGATTATGGACACAAAAATAGTTTACAAGTTTTATGTCAAAAAATCAGACCTTTTGATTGCTTTGTGCTTTATAGAAAGGCAGACAAAGACATGAAAAGGATCCTGGCTGAATCTCTTAAAAAGAAGTAATGATATAAGAAAGGCAGTATTTTTTGTGAAAAGAAAAGAAAGAAGACAAATCTATTGATCCTTATGTGACTAAATTGAGACTTCAAAATCATTTGAATTTGGGGAGCCATTAGCTCGTAAAAAAACCAGAGGAGCACCTGGAATTTTAGCAAAGCCATTTGTGCCAAGGATTTAGAGCTGGATTTTGCAATGGGCGATTGTCAAATAAATGGCCAGGAATGAATAATTGCACAAATGAAGAGTGATATCTCTTTATATTCAGTATACCAAAAGACTTCCAAACATTGCAGGGATTCTCATTTACTCCTGTTCGGTGAAAGCATGGCTTTAAAAAGACTGTGTGGGATATAAACATTGCCTATCAGGATTATTTCTGAGGCAATTCCTCTCTGTTCCTATTCCTCTGAATATCAAGTGCATGCATTGGAAAGGCAAAATCTGAAGATTGTGTTTTAAACTGCAGGTAAATGTCATGTCCCAGATCCTTTTGTGTTAGCTTTTGGGTCCTTGGTCTTGACTTTCTTTGAAGGCTACTGCTTTTGCATGCCTGCAGACACCTGCCCAATGCAAGCTCCCTAATCTGTCTCACTCAAAATGAGGTTACCCTGACTAGGAATTTGATAATTTGTCTTATCTCAGCTGCAGCAGGTACAGTAGTTTCCCCTTCAGCAGCTCTGCTGTGAGATTGGATAACCTTTGAGATAAGGGCATGATAAGCAGTTGGTGACAGGCTGAGAATGGTAACTTATTCCACCGTCACAGGGCTGCTTCTGCATAATCCCCATCTGCTTATATCTCTATTTGTTTCCTACAGTTACCATTTACAGCCAGCACTTATGGTATGAGTTCTGTTCTGTATTCTGGGAAAAAATATGCAAGTACATGGCAAATACAATCCATGACAATGAATGATGGCATGAAACAGGCTGGAATCCATAAAAATAATCTCCTTAGTACTCTTTTTTTTAAACAAAGGAAAGTTTTATTTTCCTATTACTACGTAAATTGCATCTCCTCTAATAATTTAAGGATACACTTGGTTCAGCATTGATATAATTCCAGGGGATATATTGCTGTACACATAAGGAGGTTTTCAAGGCTCTTTTAAGAAACTGAGTTATTTGTTTCTTAGTGCACTATTCTTTTCCTCTTTGTGGCAAAGGAGATGGTATGTCTAAAATCCTTAGGCGCCTTTGAAAATCTTGTTGGCTGAAATATTCTAAATTTTGTTCATTTAAGTAAGCAGACCTAGTAAACAAGGTGGTTTGGAAAATATTTCCATGGAACTTGCATTCTTCTGTTCAAAAGCTCAAGAGAAAATATTTCTCTTGCATTTAGAATTACAGTTCTCAGAAAACTTCTGAAAGATAACAAGAAAAATCAGAAGTCTGAAATGTTAGGAAATATAGTTATGTTAAACTTCATGAAACAACTCAAAGCATTTCCTTATAATTTCAGTATCCATTGTGCCTTTTCCTTTCTGTGTTTTTAATGACACCAGCAAAGTTTTAGAGGGATATGAATATCATGAATTTGCTTTGTTTCCTCTGTTTTCCTCTGCCTTTTGAATATCTGTGCTCATGGGCTGTTTATTTATGGAAACACAGGTTTGGGTGAATCACACAAGACTTAGGTTTGAATTTGAATTTAGGAAAGATCCCATATGTATTTATATCCAAACTTAATGCATTGAAAAAGAAAAAAAAAATCTTTTATCTACTTAAAATTTGCTTTAGTTTGGTTTGGAGTGTTTGACTTGCCTGTGGGAGTGTACATTTTCCAGTATTGTTCATAAAAATGTGTAATTCTCCTCTGTTCAACACCTTTTATTTAGCCTGAACTGTAGTCTTCTTAGAAGAGTATACAGAGACATAAAAAACCCCTGAGTTCTCTTGACAGAGAAATATTAGGAGAATAGAATAAAATTGCAACTAATTTTAATTCACAACTTTAAAATAATCTGCAGTCTAACTGTTTTGAGCTTATTTATGGGAGCCTGAATAGGTAGCACAGTTTTTTTAAGAGAAAACCAGCATCTTTTCTGGTGTGTAAGGCTGAGAATTCAGAAAGTAAAACAGAGAAAAAATATCAAGGACAATGAAACTAGCTTACTGCTCATAGGAGCTTGATATGCCCTGTTTTTGCTAAGCATTTGTAGATATTTATCCTAAAATCCTTTCATGAACTAGTCCTGCATTTTCCATAATGGTGTTGAAAAATCACTCCTTTCTAATAAATTCAATATATTTTGGAACTACGTTTTGATTTTTTTTAAAATCCTAGGGCAAGACTGAAACCCCACACAGTTCTCTACATGACTGAATCCCTACCTGTTACTGTAATTTTCCCTTTTAGTTTTGTAGGGGAGAGTGGAACTGCCTTGGTCTAGGGCTGTTTGTGACTGATCAGTTTCTAAGCTCACAAAGGAAATATATTTCCTTGTATTCAAGATGCTGTGCTCCAGATATGTACCTCTCAAATTCCTGCACACCAGGCATAGGACTCTCACACAAATTTGGAGGGTGTCAGTGATACCTGGACTGTTGGTGCATGAAATGCAGGTGGAGTGGAGGGAGGCAGAACTGTGAGATCGTGCTCTACAGAGTCGCTCACCTACTGGTAACCTGTTAGACTTGTTAGATCTTTAGCTGAAGGACAGTTGGACACATTAAATAAAACTGAATTTGGACACCTTAATTAGAACGGAATTAATTTGGCTCCAAACTGATGTATAGAAACACATTGTTCCAGAGGTAACAGATCATCAACAGCTGTAAATAGTTTAAGCTGCTGATTTGAAAAGAGGAAAATATAAGGAAACAAAACTTTACGGTAGTATTTTTCTTCTGTAGATGGCACAAGTTGAGAAACCAAAGCTTGGTCTTCTGTAATTTATGCAGGCTTTATGCCTTAAAGGCACTTTACACAGATGTTTATTGTTTGAGAATAAGGGATGTTAGTCACCAAAGATCTATTTCCAAAGAATGTGTCTGAACCAGCCACTTTGTTGTCAAAATCCACTTTTCAGTGGTACAGGATGAAAGTCTGGGCAATTATAAAACCACTATCAATGACCATGAATGGCATAAGTAATTTTTACATTGGTTTTCCATTTCTTTCCTGCATTAAAAAACTCCCCAACCCAACCAAATAAAGAAAAAGTTTCATAAAATACCTGTCCTCTTTATTTGCACAGGGCATGAAGACAGTATAATGATTTTCTTCTGTGCAAGGCTTTTGATCTTATTCCTGAATCTTGCTTTGTATTAGATATCCCTAACCTTGGATCAGGCAGACAGACTCAGGACCACCTCTTGGGAACATTTACTGACCAAGGTGAGAAACTCTTTGTAGTTTTTAATGTATGAGAGAAAATCTTATAAAATGTCTTGTGTTGAGCAATTTTCCAACACAGGAATGATCAAAGGAGTTCAGGACCAGAGAGCTGGAAGTAAACAAATGCACAAAGAGGTGCTTACTGAGCCTTTGCGATTTCTCAAAGTTACTCATTTTGAGACCCCAAAGTTAATTGTCCAAATTGGGATTCATATAAAAGTTTGCAAAAGACTAAACACCAAAGCTGGTTATATAGAAAGAGCGCTGTTCTCTGAAAGATGATGAAAAGCACATTTGCCCCCAGGTTTCTATTATTATCTTCATTATCTACAACCTTTGTGCAAACATCTCTGACCTTTTTATCAAATCTCATGTTTCTAAGCTACCACTAAGAGAAAGAAATGCATTTACTCAGGTGTTCATTTCTCTTGAGGTCCCGAACTTCAGAAAAGGAAGCTATTCATAAACTTGTTATGTTAATCAGACTGGTAGGAAGGTGAAAAGAAAACGGGGAAATAGGAAGAAGGAACTAGAAATCTTTTTCCCACATCTCTAGCTCCTCTTTGAGCCACATCAAGAAACAAAGCACTTGGAGTGGGTGGCCTTTCTTTATTTTAAACAGCAGAGCTCAGTGTCCAGCTTTTAAGCATCAACTTCTAAGAATAAGATGCAGATTTTTCAACAGGGAGGAACATTGAACACTGAGCCTTGGGAGGCTGCCCACTACCCCATTTTGGGTATCAAGGATAGGCATCATCACTATGACTATAAAAGGAAGAGGTTTTTCAGAAAAAATATCCTTGTAAGGATAAAACTGCCTTGTATGGAAGAACTTTATGTTACTTAAAGCATTTGAAAACCCAAATCCTTTGGTAAAATAAGAGGCATATTAATGTGCACCAATTCCAAAGTGTGCAAGGAGATCCTTGGATTGCCTAATGCAAGAAGATTAACTTTGTGGGTGTCTCTTGCAACAGCTTTTCTTCAGAACTCATCTTGCTCAAATTTGTTTTGGATGAAAAGAATGATTTATTCATGTACCCAGATTCAAGGATAGGGTTCTTGAGCTGGCTGTTACTAAAATATCCAAATGTCTAAAATTTCATAACTTCACTGTCCCTGTGCAGTAATTCACCCCTTGAGTCATCTTACTAAAACCAAGGGAACAACTTTCAAATTAAGCATGAATAAGATTCTGACCCTAAATGGCTTGCCAAGAACACAGAAGGAGTCTGTGGCACCCAGCCCAGGTTTCTCAGAAGATAACAGGGTAAGCTGGCTGAGCAGTGAATGTCTTGCAAGAAGACAAGCCATGGAGAAAGACTGCAAGGGGACACACTGTTGGAGCATATAAACCTTGCTAGTCTGCAAACACACATTTTTAGAAAAGCTGGCTGTATCAAATAAACTAACCCTTGGGCATGTCTGTGCTTCAAGGCCAGCACTTGTGCAATTGGTAGCATGAGCCGACTTTGGTAGCACTGCCAAGATAATACTCGGGTAAGAATGGATGATTCACAAATGGTTCCTCTACTCTAGCATGGACGTGCATGCTTCTTTCTAACATCAGTCACAACAACTCCTCTCTCTTTTAAAATAAACATCTTTATTCTGACCAATAAAGGGAAATTTGAATCCCCTTTCAAGAGCTCTTTCAAATCCCTGAAAAGATAAATGGTGAGCAGAAAAATGAAGAATTTTTCCAGCTCAGAACATTTTCAAGGGAAAAGAATAAATAAATGGTGTTAATCCTCGGACTTTATAATGAATAGAATTGGAACTTCAGCAATGTTCCATATTTTTATGGGACTGGTATTTGCAGTCTGAAAATACCTTGAATTGCTCCCTTTTCTGCTGCTGTATCTCATTCTAGCTATAAACCACAATCAAGTTGGAATGGGAAATTTTTTTGCAGGCTCTCTGTGAGGTGACAAACAATATCAAAAGGCTCAAGGCTCTGAAGAGTGCATCCTTACAGTCCGAACTTCCCTGACCTGAACTATATATTCACACAAAATGTGAAAGACTTCTGGGCTGTTCAGACTATGAATTGGAATGTGTGAAAATGATCAGCACAAAAGGAAAAAACAAATCTTGCAATTCACTGCTCTAACAGCCTGATGCACAATGGCAGTCCCTATAAGAGCTATGTGAGAAAATGCAATTCTGTTTTGTGAAGGGATTCATGACAGAAATGATGAATTTTTCAACTAAAGTAAACCTAGGTTTTATAAGGGTGATCCTTTTTATAGACTGACCCCGAGTCACCAGCCATGGTGACTTGTGCAGTGATCTGGAGCCCCAAGTGCTAGTAGCCTGGGGGTTCAGGTGCTGAGGAGCAATGAGTTTGAAAGTTAGACTCCCGTTGCCTTGTTAACTGGGAACATCTAAGCTGTAGGAGCCTACAAAATTGCCTGAAAGGCCATCTGTGCAGCACTTGAGACCTGACGAGGTGAAATCCAGGATTCCCACTATCTCACTTGTCTACCAGCCCCTCATGTGCATTATTGTGGGAGTAGGTGAGATGGCCAGAAGCTGCATAGGTTGGAAGCCCATCTAGCAGGCTTGATCATGAGGAAAACTTTTCTCCATGCTGTTTTGAAAGGTCTCCACATAACATTTTTATTCCTGTGAAACAATATTCCCTGGCATAAAAGTATTCTGCTGGAGGATTTCTGACCAGTTCAAATGCTTTTCAACTGATATAATTCATACATCTTTCATTTTTCAAGGCTAGCTCTAAAAGTAAAAACCTTACTATAATGCTTCTGTAAATGAAGGGTAATTCCAATGAAGTCAATTGAATTGTGCTAATGGGAACCTGTTACAGCAGGGCTCACACGCTGTTCTGAGAGTGACTTTCACTGGGACAGCTGTCACTATGTAGAAGAAAAAGAGGGCTATCAGGTTATGACAGTGCCATTGAATGGTCCAATCCTCACTGAAAGTTATGGGCTGTAACATCTTTCCAGGTAATATATAGTGACATACTCATGTACTGACGAAAATCCACTGTTTAAATGAAGGAGAATATATTGCTATGAAACATTGGAAGAATTATTTCTGACACTTTATCAAAGCTAAATGACATCAGGAATAAGAGAAATAAAGGACATGGTGATAATTAGAAATTAAGAAAAGACTTATTGCTGAAAACTCAAAATATGTTAACTACAGTTTGTAGTAATTAGCCAAATTTTACTGGGTTTGATAGTAATAAATGCAAATAATTATAATTATTTATAGATGGACAGAAATGTAATCATTAAACATGCCATGGATATTGGACACCAAAGAGTAATTTAACTGGATACATCCTGCTTTATACTTGCTCTTCATTATATTTATTAGTCATTTGAACAGTGTTTAAAATTATTTATGAAAGCATTTTAGTCCTATAATTAGGATTAATATTGAAAGTCACAATAACTGCTCAAGCAAAGTTAGAATGAGAATGCTGTACTACTGTATATGCAGGACTCAACCAAGCAGCCACTTAAGCTATTGCTCTGACAAATTAAAATATGGCAATTATGGTTTTGGGCATGACTGATTTTTTTTGTTGTTGTTTGTTTCTCTGGTCAAAGTGGAGGTGAAGATGGGTAATTTGGGCTGGAGGTTCCAAAAGTAAATCTGCTTCTGATTTTCACCTAAGACTCCTCAGCAAATTGCATTTGCCTTGCCACAAAGTACTACATTCAAAAAAATAAGGGTTTTGTTAGATTGCAAGAAATGCAGAAGAAATAATGGAAACACTTGTAAAGCTGCTAGAACCTGCTGATGTTTTCCCCTGTTCCTGTATATTTAGTTCTTGGGCAGCTGGGATAGAAGAGATCCAGTGGCAAGTTTGTAGGTAGCACCAAGGTGTAGGTGTGAAAGGAAGGGCTGAGCTGAATTTTGCTAGTAGCTGGTCATTTGTTCAATAAGAATAAAGACCTTCTGAAGCAAGGTGGAGGAAATTGTTTCCCAAAGTATGTCCAGGCTGCTGGCTGTATAAATCATCTGAGGAGTATGTTTGCTAGTAGATTATCTGTCTGATTTTGGGTAAGGAGCTGAACTCGAGTGGCATAATGATCAGGCAATAGCATCTTCTACTTGACTGTGGCATATCCTGGCTCCGAGAAAGACAAAAATATCTCTAACCTAATGATGACACTTGTCAAGCAGGTGGATAATCTAGGAACCTGTTCCCATACCAAGGACAGTTTAACAATGATACAATGTAAAGCAACCTCAACCAGTAACATTGGGAACATCCCCACTTTTCTCACCCTCTGGGTGATTTGTGAATAAAAGGGCAGGGAAAGCCACATTCCCAGCAACCTCCGTTAGCCTTTGGCTGTAAGGTAATGGGGACACTGACTTGAATGTTGGTTGGTAAGTCAAT
Organism: Corvus brachyrhynchos; assembly: GCF_000691975.1. Classification (NCBI taxonomy): domain Eukaryota; kingdom Metazoa; phylum Chordata; class Aves; order Passeriformes; family Corvidae; genus Corvus; species Corvus brachyrhynchos. The sequence continues at coordinate 5,847,039 of NW_008240221.1, forward strand.
ACAGCCTTGTGAGGAAACAGTTTTGCAGTTGCAACTGTTAATACTTATTCAATCCAAATCTAAAATAATTGTGAGTTAACCTGATCTTTATTTATGATGATGGTGCCATTTCTCAAAGATAAATACAGTGTCCAGATGCAGCTGAAACATTTTAGCAACTATGTGCTTATATGCATAATAATTATTATTTTAATGTCATAAAGTAAAACTATTTCAGCAGGCAGTGTCTTCCCCATATTTTAAAAACTTCCATTCATTTCTTAACCTTTTTATTTGTATTTCATTTATTATGTGAATTGCATAATAATTTGAACATTCCTGATTTCTTTGCCCTGTCTACACTGATTAATTTTTGTACTTGCTTGTAAAGTCCTGTTGAAGTTAGCAGCATCTCACCTGCATTGTATTGTTTGCAAAATCTTTAGTTCAAATTGCATTGTGTTTGACTTGATCATAAGCAGCTTTGGGGGTTTTTTTGGAATGGACCATGTTTTTTTATCGACTGTATGTTTTCTATTGCGGCTTGACTGTTCTTAATGTAGCTTCTCTATTTTTTCCCCCTGTGAAATATATTTATTTTTAAACTGAAATTTTAGCTATCACAGTGAATTTGAGTTAGAACAAGTAGATGAAGTAACATGATAAAGCATTATCACAAGAGAAATGGAAACGAAATTTTCCCTTTAACAGTTAATTCCTCTTTTCATTGCACTCTTATATGTTTACATAATTTAGGCAATAAAGTCAGTGTGATAGAGATGGCTAACTCCTCATAAAGAAAAACAGGCACAATTATTGACTTTGATTCTTGGGTGGGTTGTTGTTGGTATCTTGACTTGCAGAGGCCTCTCTGCGTGCATCGTCCCCATTGAAACTGGTGAATATGTTAGCCATGCTCTAATCATCAGCTTGCACAAGAACATCTTTTTATGTAGCCATACCCTACCACTGGCCATATCCCCTGATGGTCACTTTTGACTTTATTTTGTGCAGCATGGGGGTTGTTTGTAACGTTGATGGTTTTAGCAACTTCAGTTTCAGCTGAGGTGAACCAGCTACCAGTGACTTCAAATCTCTTGCTCAGGAAGGCATCTAACACAAGGCCTGGTGCCTTTTTGTGAACTTATAATAGGCAGAAGGTGGTGGCCTGGATCTCAGCATCCAGACCCTTCTGTAGTGTAGCTACTGCTGTCAACACTACTGGTAGTGTCCAGATCTGAAAGCAGCAGGGCTCTACCAGGCCATTCCCTGGAGTGCAGAAGGAAAGGGCCAGTGGTATGATGTCACTGCAGGTAGCCTTCATCCTTCCAGAACAGCTGTCCTTTGCCACACTTCACTCCTCAGCTTTGCATTAGCGGCATGTTAGACACATCTTTTGCACAGATGCATTCAATCTACTGGGGGCAACTATTGATTCTAATAGCAGTTCGCACTTCAGTTACTGTTGGTTTGACTCAGACTTTTTTTCCCCTTTTCATATTTAACTTGGATGTCAGTCATTGAGACTTATGTTGTTGGTGTGGTTTATATTCAGCCATTAATATTTCAGAGAACTTGGATCCATTTTCACTTCCCACCCTCATCGTGGAAAGATCAACGTACACCCATGGGGGATTTTCTGCTCCTCACCATGTGTAAAATCTTTTTTTTTTTTTTTTTTGGAAAAACCACCACACAAAACAGGATGTGGAAATGGTTCTGTAAAAAGAAACCAACAAAATAAGCAGTTCCTTCTACTTTATTGCTGTAATTATAGACTCTGCATAGAGGTTTTCCTACATTTGTAGATTATTTTTCAAGACAGATCTTGAATCACATTTTAAATTGGGACTAGAAGTGAGTATAAAATGTAAAGCTAGGCTTTTTGAAGTCCATTGTTATTTTTCAATCAGTGTTCTTAGCAGTAATGCATCTGAAGAACTGATCTCAACCTTTGGCTTCAAAAAATTCCAAGTGAAATGCTTTGAATCAGAGTCTTTTATATATTCCACAAGTTACATTGGATATGAATGCCTGGAAGTGCCATGGGCTGGAGTTTCTGAGTACATCTGATATCCACAGATAACATCAAATTCAGGGTGATTGTATCAGCTCTATATGCTAACCAAAAGTACATTTTTTTTGCAGGAGACCTTTCCACCAAAACATGCTAACACCTGATATAAGCTGAGTCTTTAATATTAATAACACATAATCTAAAAATGTTGCAGACCCAGATACTTATATAGAGAGAATATTTCTTTAAGGCTGGGCTTAAGAGCAAGGAAGAAAAACCAGAATGTCTCCGATCAGAGGCCAGGGCATTCCAGAGAGCAGCAAAAATAATGGCAACACCTGTTGTGTGGAACCCCCTACAGCACAGCCTTCCCCCTCGCTGTGGGGGATGGGAGTCCCGGGGCGATCTGTGGGCTCTAAGCCATGAAGTTCAGAGATGTAGCACAAGAAATTGTCAATAAAATAACTGGTTGGCCGTTTTGATTGCAATAACTTTACAAAAGCTTTTCCTGGCTTCCTTACACTTACTTTTATTTGCTTAGTAGATATATCATACAGTGCTAACCCAAGTAAAGTAAATACTGATTCCAATCACTGAAATATTCATCAGAACTTCCTATGTAGACTATTTCCTCCACACATCATTCTTTCTCATTATTCCAAATTAATATTGACATTTCTTAGTTGTATCTAAATGAATGACTTTGAAAATTGACATTTCTTCTCAGTGTCTAAGGCATCGTAATTTCTTTTATTTTGGTCTGGTACCATAAGCTTGAAACGGATTCTTTCTGGCATGAGATAAAAAAAATTATCCAAACAGGATATCACATGTCATAAAGAAACTATGCATATTACACAAGGTTTCAAATGTAGAAACAGATACTTACCACTTGCATATCAAAATGTAACAGAAGCATTTCAAAACAGCAGCAGCTACATGCACCCAATTTGTGTTACCTCAGTATCATCCAGGGGCAGATTTTTACAGAACAGGCTATAGTGTTTGCAAAAAATATGGCACTTCCTCCTGCTTAGGACGCATTACTGTTATGTACTGGAAAGCTATGTAATTGGTTCCTACTCAAAAGATGAGACCTTCACACAGCCTTCAGGTGCTATAGTGATAATTTTTTATATGCCCAGTTCATTCAAGCAAAACCTGCTACAGTGCTGGAAATCACCAGATGGTGCTGTTAAAGATAGGCATGCAAGGTCTGCTCAAAAGAATACGTAGTCAATCATATCTTGGAAGAAATACTACATGAGGAATGGAGAGGGGTTTTAAAAGGTTTTACTTGTCCATCAGTTGACCTCACTCCTGATTTCTGTCTGATTTCTGTAATATCTATCCTGGGCGCACAATAGCAGCAGCCATGTGCTACTTCTGTGCTATGAAAATGCACTGCAGAACACATCTGCAGCAGTGTTTGTAGAGTGGGAATATTCAGTGGCCTGTGCCTCTGTTGGGAAGGCCATTGAGGGCACTGGTTAGCTGGTCCCAGTGCATATGGACCAGATCAGGAAGGGAGCTGACAATCTTTGCTCTATCATGTATTATCTCCAGCACTGCAAACAAAGGGGTTCAGTTAGTTCCAGTAACTGTGCTGTTAATTTTTTGATGTGAAACTGCCTAATTCCACAAGACTTTTTTATATAGACCACTGTACTGCCTCCAGTGGTGAAGACTTTTATATCATATGAATAGGTCATATTTAAAACACTGTCCTACAGCAGAAATTCTTCACAGTTCATGACTGGCTCTTTGAGCTATCCTTCCTTTAAACCGCTTAAAAAAAATTGTAAAAGGGAGTTCACAGTT
>NW_008240221.1:5850934-5863188 GCF_000691975.1 Corvus brachyrhynchos
TGTGGAACACTTATATCAACCTCTGAACTTCCGTTTTTTTTGACTGAGAAAAATGGGTGCACTGTTTCTTCTCATAAACAAGTTGTTCCCATGATCTGTGGGAATGTTTATATCTAAGAACGCTCCATGTGCAGGTGGTGACCTGCAGGAGTAAAGTACTTCCCACTGCACCGAAACTGACCCTTCACATGTTGGCAACATACATCTTCAAACTGGGAGTTTTGTGTCTTTTACTGAATGGTATTTCTACTGGCCCAAAGACTGAATCCTCAGCATCTGAAACCAGGCTAGCTCTTCCTTGGTCTGATTCAACACTGGCGATATTAAATACTCGGAAGCTCCATTTACAGACCTGTTTGTATTCTGACTTGGCTTATTTTAGTAGATATGTCTCAAAGTCCTGTGGTCTTCCAGGAAAAATATTATGCCCTTAATGTAGCGCTCTAATTTAAGAAATTCAGAGTGATTAATAAAAATAACAGCAAACTGAACAATTTTCATAACCTATGAAATAAAGTTTTGTTGCAGTCTTCAGTTTAGCAGTGAGGACAAACCATGTTAAGGGTCAAGAAGAGACATGAGAATTCCCAATAACCTGGACAGTCTTGATTTTCAAGTCTCTTCTCTAACCAGTACATTTACTGGAATCAGACTCCATATAGAATTCTGACTGCTGAAGGAAACCAATTTATTTTTAGCAGAAAACAAGCTATTAAACTTTTTCTTTATTCTGTTTGTTGTAAGAAGCAGTGAACAGACTTTATATCCTTGTTAATGAATTTTCCTAAGTGTTTTGCAAATGAATGTTCACAAAAGGGGATGCGGAACACACAGAACCAAGTATAACTCTTGTATTCCCAGAAGTGAGATGTTGAAGAGATTAAGCCTTGTTCCCTGTGTGTGTCAGGGAAAAATGAGTCAAGTCCCAGTTCAACACCCCAAAACTTCTAAATGGTCTTTCAAAATATGATGTTTTCCCTGAAAAGAAGATTGATATTTTGCTGTAAAATTGAATTTGACAGTCTGTGTCAAAGGGAAGGAAATTGCCCACCCATTTCCAATGGGGAGGAGAGCTGATTGGATACACGTATTCTAGAATGCAAATGCTGTGCTTTAAGTGGACTTTATCTATAGTGGATAAAACTCATTTACAAAAGAAAGGTAACATTTATCCTTGACTAGGAGCAGACACACGGAAAATTGGCTGTAAATAGTTCAAGGGCTATTCTATTCAAACTGTCCCTGTAGGTAACAACTAATAATCAACTACTTTTGGAAAATTTACAAGATTTCTTCTGGTTATTTAATTTTTTCCCCAGAAGGAAAGATAGATAGCCATTTCCAGAATGTTTTTTATCTTCTCCAAATAGGGGTCTAAGCAGGATGGAATTAACTCTCATTTACATGCACCTGTCTCTTTCCACTGAGTATTGAGGCAGCCAAAATAACAGCCATGATGAGTAGGGTGAAGTCCCAATGTTAGTTTGTTGATCATTTGTGGAAAATCACTGTGTTCATAAATCTTGCATTAGGACTTGTTTATCTTATTTGATGTTTGGATTTGTATATACAACCAAGGAAGTAAAATCCTATAATTTCAAGAACACTTAATTTGTGTGTGATGTGAAGATGAAATAAAGAATTGTCACACATGGCCCCAGATCTGGGAGGCAGCCCAGGGTCTATGAGTCCATTCTCTTCTGCTAGAGGTATAACAAACATAGTAATAAAGTTGTTCCTTTATTTTTAGCTACTTTCCCCACTCATGTGAACTTTTTTCAAAACCTTTGTTTGCTTAGACAAGAAACAGTAGGAGATTCATCTTGATTTCACAATATGATCTTTTCCTTCTAAGTTAAACTCATTTTATTCCAAAGCAAGTGAGAGGTCCTTATGGAAACTCAACTGCATTTCAGAGTTGGAGCTACAGCACCAGAAAAGAGAAGTAGTATTTCAATTATTTTCTGCTTAAGTTAAACAAATAATTTTTCCTAAACAATGTACTTTTTGGGACTGGGGCTTACAGAAGACGTAGCTATTGGGGGATCAAGAGAACTAATGGCTAGCAGGGGACTTCTTCAGTCTAGGCTAGGGCAGGACAGTTTTAATCACAAGCCTTCTAGGTTCTGTCTATAATTCAATAGTGAATTAAGGATTACCACATGTGGTGGAAGACAAGTAGCATGGAAAGACTTTCATTAGTCTAAACCATCTTCTAAACAAAATCAGAGTCATCCACACTGGGGACAGTCCCTGGCTCGTGCTGAACCCTGACCTCCGTCTGGGTGTTTTGTGCAATTTAGCCATGGAGGAAGAATGCACTGGGAGTACAGCAGGCAAGCAGCAGCATAGATCAGGCGTGAGTGCTCAGCTGGAGTCTCAACCAGGTTTAATCTACTAATATAGATCCAGCCAAACTCGCTAGGTCCATGAGAGGCGTCTCACTTACTGAGTGATGAGGGGTTATGAGTCACTTCTCAGTTTGTGGGGCTCAGACTCAGGTGGACTAACAAGGAAGGAAAATAGGGACATTAAGAATTTGAATAGAATAGAATAGTTCACTTACAAGGGACCTACAATGATCATCTAGTCTAACTGCCTACTTGCCACATGGGAAGTTTTAAAATTGTCTTACTTCATCAGATGAAAATAATCTTCCCAAAGTTTGTTTTTGCACAATGTTTTCCCTTTCTTCCCAATCTGTGAAGAAGTATTTAGTCGGTCACCTGGGGACTATTGACTTGTTTGCAGGGTTGATTGTGGACTTTACAGTGGAGTTGTTTTGAGATCTCTAAAGAGAGATAATCCACTTGATTTTTGCTGTTCTCTGTGCCAGAAATAGTACCAGTAAAACTAGTTGCATTCAAGGCTGTATCTTGAATTCCTACTAGAGATTTTCTTTTTCACTAGAAAACAGAAGTGTAAGATCTGTAACATCAAGTATAACTTGAGAGCTGGATAGTGCTGATATTGAAGGAAACAGTGGTGTTGGAAGGCAGGAGATGATTCATCATCATCTGCTTAAAATAGTAGTGATATAATTTTATAATATTTGTGGCAACTCAACACACAGGATACTGTGAGAATAGGGCCCCTGGAGCTGTGCAGAGCAAAGAGAGAATATATAATTCCTGCATGCTGATATTTGATCTGGCTTCTTAACATTCAAAAAGCTAAGGAGGTTTTTCAGAGTCAAGTCTTACAGCTAAAGATGTCCTGAAGCAAAAATAAGAATGCAATGGTGAATTAGCCAGCACATTGACCATTACTAAAATCACTGCAAGATAGTTAACAAACTGGAGGGCAAATTCATATTACAACAAGAGACTTGGAACAGCTCTGACAACATAGAGTCAAGCTCATTTTGGTATCACTGTAATCAGTTCCAGAAACCTGATTGTGGATGTCAATTCTTGGCTTACAAACTCACCTAGAAATAGCAATGTCAATGGATGTTTTCATCAAGCACCAAACAAAGGTTCCAGGTTATCTAGGAGATCTGTTATAGCCTCTGCAAGCTAGAGGTAAGATACAGGACACAGAGGAGTGTCTATTTCTGCTCTTACCCTTTAATGACATGGTGAGGGAAGGTGCCTTCCATGGGGCTGTATGAACATGTAATAAACAATGTTCAATATAAGGTATGAGTTTATTCATGTGTAATAACAGAGGACGGTGAGCCATGACATTGTATAGGTGCTCTGCTGTGCCCATGCTTTCTATAAACACTAAATACACCTTTTGAAATGTGCATCCACCCTGCGGAGTGCTCTTGATCTGCACACAGAGGATGTCCATACCATGAATTTTTTTATTTTAAACATTTCTGCACAAGTGTAATTTTTGAAGACACAGTGGATTCATGCATATAAAAGCATGGAAGTATGATGTTTCTTGAAATTACTGACATATGTTCTTTTACCTCTTCGGTATCAATCTGGCCATTTAAATTATTGACTTACTGGGATAGGTACTTTATATTTATATTTATATACATGAATATACATGAGCCTCTAATACCAAGGAGAACAAAGCTCAGTCTGAGCTAAGTTCTTTGGACAAGACCAGAATGCATATTAAACAAACTAAGAAGCCATCCCAAGCTCATCGCTCCTGAAAATGCTATAATGCAATGTTGTGGAACAGTCACAGCTGTAGAGAAGAACCTTTAGTACTGGGTGCTGTATAACATAACATAAAAAAAAGGGTGTTGCCTCAAAAAGTAAAGCAGCATCTCTGACATTTTCTTCTCAAATCTGCTGTGTGCAAACAAATTGGATCATTTATACAATGACTGATCATTGACTGATCTGTAGTGAGGGAAGAGAATGCCAGTCTTATGTGAGCCTGAGAGTATGCAATAATCAAACTTTATTTTCTGTCTTGTGTAACAGAAAGCTCAGCCCTAACTAGGTCAAGTACAGTCATCCCTGCATATTGGTTCACAATCTTGGCTTGAAGGGACAACAGCCTATGACATTCAGAAGGATTATTTGAAGGGTAAAATTTAAACATACATTAAATCAATAATAAATCACTGGAAGAGATTTGAAGTTCAGAGCCCTCAAAATAAAATAAAATAAAATAAAATATAAAATAAAATACAAAAAGTTAAAAGTCCAGATGGATGAAAACAAGGCCAACTAAATGAAGATAGCTGAGTTTCACTTTTTTTTCCCCTACCTCTGTACTATTTTTGACCTGGAGGATTTGTAACATAAAACTAAAATCACCTTTAGGCAATGATTTGCACCTTGCATACCAATAACTCGCTTACAGTTTACAGCGTTGACACACAATATGTTCTGTCCTTACCCCTGGCATGAGATGATTTGCTGAAATGTGACATGCAGGCTCTGAAAGTTAGCTGGAAGCTATGATTCCCATCAAGCAGAGAAGTTATAGGAGGAAACCAGATGGAAGTTCTGCAGGTTAACCACAGGCATAACTGAACTAAAACTCTCAGCAGCACTGATGGTCCATTTTGGTTCTGCACTTTTTAGAAAACAGGCATGACAAGAGTAAGACTGATGCTTGTGCTTTTGTCATTGCACTTTAACACCACATCTATAGGGATTTCTAGGGCACTAACTATGGTCAGTCATTTTTTCAGTGTTGTGACACAGCTGAGAACACTCCTAAAGGATCTCAGTATCTGAGAATACATTAGTACAGCTTCCAGTGCAGGTGGGAGGGATAAGAGCCCCGTGTTGCAGTCTTTTGAGACAAGGGCAGTTTTGCTTCCTATTGTAGACTGAAGTTCAAATTCAGCTCTCTGAGATTTCATGGTCAAGCATTTAATGGATTTAATGGATGTGGGTTGTACTTCATTCCCCTTGAGTATTACTAGAGAAACTCCTCGTGGTTTCAAGGTTTCCTCAAATTGCTGTACAGTTGCATTGACCAGGAGCCTCAGTACCATAATGCCAGAGATGTAAGTTTAAAATTAAAATAGAAAAAGTATCCTGACTGAAGCTGTAAACATTGAGATATAAGGATGGAATGTGACCAGTTCTCTAAATGTAAATAGCACTTCAACAAGTTGAAGACACAGAAGACTAAGGACCTGTTTTATAAGAACATAGTCAAAGGCAGTGGTAACAGCTGCTTACTCCAAAAGAATGGGTAAAGAAAGCCCTGTGGCATTCTGTCTAGTGCTGTGAATTTGATGCTGATGGACATTCAGGGAACACACTCACAACAGGCCCTTGCAATACATCTGAGAGAGTTCATGTCTACCTCAAAACAGGACATTCTCATTCTTTTATCAACTACTCATATAACTCCTTCCCCTCAGGAATAGCCTTAGCTTCAAAAGGTATGAAAGGAAAATGAGAAAATGGCCCTAAGGTGATGATGTCATTATGATAAATTAGAGCAGAGTCCCCAATGTCATTTAGATGAGCTTTCCCAGACTTGGATGCTTGGTTGAATCGTTAACAGTCACATAATCTACATTATGGACACTTGGACAACTACATTTGGACTACTTAGAGAGTCTCTAAGTCTTTCTTTTTCTTTTCTTTTTCTTTTTTTATTTTTTTCCTGGATTCCTCTTGTCTACAAAGGTACTAAGAACTACTGGTAAGAATTTACATTCAAGAGAATTTCAGCAGTCATGGTTTTATGGTGACTCATGTGATATAATTTGCAGCTGCCTGAATTGCCATTGTTCAGGGAGGTGGCTCCAATCCTGACTGTAGTAAATGGTGGAAGTAAGACTGGAAGCTCTGCTGAAAACAACAGAGCTCCTCCTGAGCTCTCTTCAATTTTAATATATGACTTCTATAGACAACCAGCTCTATCTTTTCATTTTCTTAGATGAGTTCCCTCTGTAATATTTCATTTGCAATATGCTTCCTTAAGAAGCTGCCAGCCCTAAAGGTAAACCAATTACTATTTTTTACTTTGCTGATAGAATTTGATGCTTTCTCTAGGAAGAGGAGAATATTAGCTATTGGCAAATATTGAATTTCTTACAGATTTTTGTTGCTGTTCTACAGTGAAAGCATGGTTTAATTGATTACTTTATGATGTTCCAGTGTGTCGCCATTTAGTTTAACTGTCACACAAGATGGAGTAACAATTAGATTTGCAGTCAAGAGCTTCTGAGCAGTCTCTTTTTTAGCTGTGTTCTTTTGAATAAAATCAACTTTGAAGATTTTAAAACAGTGGTCTTATCTTGAACGGCTTGCTAGAACAATATTCTGAATATTCTGTGCAAACCATGTAGGTATCTCACTTACTGCATGTGAAGGGTCCTGCTGATTTAAACTACTTCACTGTATCCAGCCCCTGAAGACTTGAACCCAAATACCCGGACTCTAGGAGACAATGTAGATTATCGTCATGACAGAAAGGCTGGGTTTTACACAACAGAAGTTACATAAAGCACAGAAGTTTTTTAAGTCACAGACTTTCACAAATGCGTTTGCTGAGGCTTTCCTGAATAGCTCCACCAGTAACCTAAATATTTCAATCAAGAGATATTGCTGGTTGAAATCAAAATCAACATTTTCTTCATTTGAGAATGCTGTTCAATTTTTTTTTTAAAGGAAATTTTAAAAACAACAACAAATCTTTAAAGTCTTCAATAACTTTTCCTAGTCATTTTAGTTTTTTGGAATGACAAAAATTACTTTCAACTGTAAAAGAGAGGGGAAAAAAGTGTAAATATTGACTTAATATAAAAATTTTCAAACGAAAGTCCAAACTACTCTGAACAGTCACATCCTGGGTTTTGTAGACAAGGGGGTCTCCCGATTCTTATATGTCTTCTTTGCTTTATGGAACTGCAAGGCCAGATGAGGACAGGAGAATTTTGATCAGGTGGAGCCTTAGAGCTGAAGTGTCCAAGGGCTGGGGGCAGTGCTCAAGCATGAGGTTGGAAGCAGTCTCCCCAGCTTCTGCAGGATGCAGAAGGAAAACTGGTGTGAGAGATGACTTATTCACCCTTGAGTCCCTCACTTACTGATGGTCAGAAAAGATGTTTTGAATGGAAAATTTCATCCAGGTCTTATATTACACTTACCTGATTTCACAGCATTCTCACAGCAGTTACAGCAAGGCTATAACAAAGAAACAGCATTTGCATCAGGATGTAAGCTCTTTGATTTAATTTTGTTTGGAACAGACTAAGGGCCTATTCTACAAATTCTTATATGGTCAGACCTACTCTTCTACCTATGTCTGAATGTTTTTTAGGTGATTGAACAGTGATATTGCAAATGTTTTTATCTTGTAGCATTGCAAAAATAGTTATAGAAACAAGGGGAATATACAACCTCAAAAGATAAGAAGAGGACTGTCACAGCATGACCATCCTTATGATTTTAGTAAATGTCTCAATGCAGAAGTGAAAGATAGCCATTATTCAAATATAGAGAGAACCTGACAGAAATATAACTGCCCTGACCACAAAACAGTTGCTTTGTTACAGTTGTTTTACTAAATACAAATTTCTCACCAGTGAAGCCCATACAAGAGGTTGGCAAGTTGTCTAGGAGATACATTTCAAATGGATTAAGAGCAGAAATCGAATGCTTCCAACACATTTAACTTAAATCAAAATACAGGTGAAAACCACTCCAAAATAATGGAATTGGTTTTGTTTGGTGGCAAAATATTCTGCAGCTCAAAAATGATATATGCCTTTACCAAACTGCTGTACCCCAGAAGTACAGCACTGGGTAATGAAACTATGCACTGATTTATAAAAAAATGGAGTCTTTACTGATTCAGGGCCTGAATTTGGTGACCTGAAAGAAAAGAGAAAAAACAATTTGCTTTCCTTTACAACAGATCAGAACCTGCTGTTTGGGGTGGGATAATTTTCATTTTAATATTTTTAAAGCATCCTATTAATGTAAGTATACATTGAAAAATTAGAGGTAGAGTCTGGCTCACATGTTGAACAGTATAATCTTCAATATCTATTGAGAAAATCTGCCTGGAGAAGGATTGTTGCTCTTCCAAAAAGTCCTATCCCACAGTGATAGTAAGAATTTCTGAAAGTGCAACCTCAAACTGATATTTTCAGCATCAAAACAGGTCTTTATTTGCACTACCAGTTTATTTGTACTTTGCCTGGACTTTTGTGGTGGCACGCAAAGGCTGAAGGCTAGAAGTAATTTAGATGTTGGGACCGGAATATCTATAAAACATTTATTTATTCATTTTATTCTTTATCATTACTCTTTTTAGCAAAATTCCAGGTATGACAGATTTTCTCCAGGAACCCCTTTGTGTAGCAGTACTAATGCATTGAACATTCAAGGCCAATTTCTATAAATTTCTTGCATGAGAGAGCACTATTTCTTGCTATAATCTTCCATCTTCTTTCAAGTGTAAACCTAACCTAAGGAAATTTTTGGTGACTTTGCTCTCTTCTCATACCCAATTTTGCCAGCTCTCTTGATCTGTGGGTGAGACTTGCTCAGTTGCTTCACTCTCATTATCAATGATTTTCATGTGCCTTCATTTGAGGCATTACAGTGAGTATTTTCTTGGTCCCATATGCCATATAATACCTGTTTTGACTTGTGGCATCACAGCAGCAAGGGAGAAGCTGCACACACTGCCTGGAATACCAGCTCAGCACATCACTGGTGAAATGCATGCTCCCAGCTGGGAATTACTTTTGTGGCATCTTCCTGAACCCTTGGTCCTGAGCACCAGAGCTGCCAGCAAAGACTCTACATGGCAGTCTCCCATGTGTCAGGGATGGAGGTCCAAAGAAGGTCTGTGATAATCCTTTCTTGATGTCACCCTCTCCCTTTGATGGGTAGATGACACTAGGGCTGTGTGTAGAAGTGGCTGGGTTTGAAGGGCAAGATAAACATATAATATATGTAAAAGGTATCTAAGGGGTTTAGACATGGGTAGACATCAGTCCATTTCATTAAGCCAGCTGCACAATCCAACATGAAGACACTTTCTGTGTGGAAGAGGTAGAAGATCAGAAAAATGGGAGGGCTGAAGCTATGAAGTGACATTGAAAGCTGAATCAAAACACTGAAGACCAGTTTGTGTTATCAGTAATTTCACAATGAGCTGTCAGTTTCTCACTTTGATGAGAACTCAGTTACCCAGACTTAAAAAGAAAATGGAATCTTTACTCAGTGAGTCAAGCACTCTTTTCTGCTATTCCTGACCACCACCTATGGGGGTTAGACCACACAGCTCATGAACAACTCTGAATAGAAACAGCAGATGTGCTCCCACCCATCAGTGAGCCAATGAACAACTGTAAATCCAGGAACTGCACACATAAGCTGTTGATATTTTTTCTCATTTAGTTTATACACAGCTAGATAAACTGTATTTTACACAATTTTTTAAAAAATGCTCTTTAATGTGGTATACAGATGAATATGTGTGTGCATATCTGCGTATTGCTACGCACAACATGGACACACATAAAGGCACAATACATAGAATCCCTTTCGACTGAAAATCACATGAACATTTCAGAGCTTGTGAACTGCTTTTTTTGTTGTTTGTCTGGACAGTTCCTATTCAATGCCTCAGCAGAAGATAGAAGTGAGTGTCTGAAGATCCAGAAAAGTACTGCCCAGCTGAAATAAATAAGGTGTCACCAGGTGTGAGTTTGGATTAGCATAATGTGGTGTAGTGCACAGAATATCATATCAGATTATGTGACTCCATCCTTGACCTTTTGCTTATCTCTGTAGCCTCACAAAGAAGTATAATTCTGATTTCATGGACAACATCTAAGAGAAATCTCTTGTGTCCTTTAAAAAAAAATCTGACCATTTTAAGCGTGCAGGCTCTGTCAGAAACATGCCTCAGAACATGCAATTAATAACTTTTGATCAAAGGCCATCCACTCTCCAGGCTGTTTCAAGACTATCAAAGATGACTGCTAGTGACATCTATGGTGCTCAAGGATACAAGCAATGATACAATTCCTTACATCTCTCAAGATTATTTGAGAAGTTTGGCTGAAGAATGTGTGTGCTAATATTGACCACAAAACTGAGCTCACTGTGGTTTGTGCTTGCCTAAACTTTATTTCTGCTCTGAGGCATCCTGTGCTATTCTTGAAAGTTACTGCTGCAGATTCTTGCTTGCAATAGTGTTCTGGCTAATTGTGTAGCACACTGCTTTTCCTAACAATTGCCTGTTTTAAGTGGCACCTTCTTACTCAAACTCCTAAACTTTGCACAACTAAGCACTGCAGATTGCTGAATGAGTGAAAGGTTGCAGATTTGCCTATCTCTGTGAGATAATGAAACCTCAAAATAGAGCTTGTAAAGTAACAGCTCGCTAGCTGTTTATGAGATTCATAAATTACCACTCATGGTTTGTTCTGTAGATTAGCACATTCTGCACGTTTATTCATTTTAGTTTCTGCTAGGAGGCCTGTAAGAATTCAGTGGTTTAGAAGCACAAGAAATATATTTACTGCATCACTAATCTGGAGGTTCTGTTTTCAAACCCTCCTTACAGTGCAAAGACCAAATTTTGAGGAAGCCCTGCAACTGCTGAAACAGAAGCAGTGAGAGCCTGACTTTCAATATTCCTGTGTGTGAAGAACCTTATCTGTACAACCCCACAGACAGATTTTGGTGCCAATCATTAGTCATCTTTTTAAGTAGGCATTATGAATAGGTCATTCAGGTAGGAAATCAGCTAGGGCTTTAGCTTTTCTAGAGCAGGATATGCCATGTGTCTGCCGAGGATGATCTCTCTGCAATTACCAAAACAGGCAGGGAACTGCTAACAATAGACATGAATGCCTCTTACAATTTGTTTAGTTACAAGCGAGATGTGCTCTTTTCAGGAGCCCATCTTATTTCCAGTATTAATGCCTGTATAAGAATCATCTAAAACAATTCTAACATCCTGCTAGCTCCTTTCCTACTTTTAAATTTTTTTCTCCAAATGAAATTAGCAATTGTCAGAGTTCATATCTGCCTGCAAATGACTTGCTCTTCATGTCACAGCCAGAAGAGTTTCAGGAAATGACAAATGCTCATGATGGTAAAGGCACAATTCAGTTCCCTAAACAGACATCTTGAGAGTATCTCAGACAACCACATGGGATTTACAGGTGAAACAGAATATCTACAGAAAGCCTGTGACATTCTGGACCATGGAAGGTTCTAGAGGGTTGGAACTAGATAATCTTTTATGTCCCTTCCAACCCAAACCATTCAGTGATTCAAACTGTTTACAACAACCCAAGGCCAGTGTTTAACATGGCACAGCCACTGCTCTGATGGCAGGATACTGAGCACCCTTGAAAAATAAACAGTTGAAGATGCACCAAATTAATGACTTCTCTAACTGTTCTATTTTAGAATGCCTTGACAATAAAGGGAAATTCAAACACTATTGTATCCTGAAAATCATTCCCAAATAGCTAAAAATCAATTGAATGTTAATCCTAAAACCTTTGGCTCTCATTTTTGTATTCAGAGGGATGGACTCTATTTGTTATATACCTTTAACATTTCTTCCGAACATGCCTAAACCTGAAACATTTCCAAAGCACTTGCAAGGAACAGGAATTGCTGAACACAAGGGTAATATATTTTTTCTTATTACTATGTGGGCTATGATTTCCTTTCCTAAGTTTCCAACCAGTTTGTTCTGAGTTGTAGCAGATGGATGATAGCTATATTCCTGTCCACAGACATGATGGCCTCTAAGTGGTTTTTATCTTGAGAAAAACTCTTACCTCTTCCAGGCCTAAAAATTTGCAACCCTCCAAATCTCATTTGTTTTTC
>NW_008240221.1:5863695-5877592 GCF_000691975.1 Corvus brachyrhynchos
TACACTCTTGTTAACAACAAGGAGTAAATGAGAGAATTTTGATGATGTGTTCACTATGTTTACTCGTTCTTTCTTCTGGACTGAGATCAAGAAAAAAGACAGGGAGGAGATAGCAGGACATAAATGATGATGGTTTTATTACTTTGTCAAATTTGAGCCAGGTTTTCAAAGGGACCATTTTACTAGAATTTGGCTATTTCACTTGAAGTAGCACAAGTAAATTAGTTCTTGCATCTGCTGAACATTTACAAAGTTGCACACAACAGGTTCAGGGTCTGTTTATCAACAGCATGAGCCCTCAGCCCCTGGGGCTGCTTGCCCCTGACCCGGTGATGCCGCTGCTCTCCAAAGCCCACCCTGCCTGGCCATGGGCCCGGCCTGGCTTTGGCCTGTCCCCATACCCAGGGAAGTGCCTGATGGCTGGGTTGGGGCAGTCCTGGTGCCTCCCAGATGGCTGCTCCTGGCTGGGGCTGGAATTGGTTTGACAGCAGCTGTGATAGTTTGGCAAAGCCCTGCATCAGCCTGGAGTCCTGATAGACAAAAACTGTTCTGGTTCATGGGCCTCATGCCTGGGGCAGTGTCAGGGTCAGGATCAGACTTATTTCTCCCCTCTGATATATTGATCAGTAAAAGCATTTTTTGAGATGGGCAGGATAACAGCTGTAACTCAATACTCTGAAACTTGAGAAAAATGCAGGAAAGTTAAGGGTACAACTGTTCACTGAGCTTGTACAGTAGTTCCATTTATTTTACAAATGCTGCAGGCTTTGAAATCCCAGATCATCTTCCCCAGAGTGGTCTGTGTCTGGCTGCAAGAGCAGGGAAGCAGGTCTCTTGTTTATGAGCAGATGACACCAACAGGAAGCCAGCAATGAATGCTCTCATCTCTCCTGACACTGCAGTGGGAGCTTGTGTTCCATTTAAACCACTCTTCTGAGGAAATGTGGTGACTGACCAAAGGTTTTACTTATTTAGTGTGCTGATGAGGCAAGGCTTTGGATGTGCACAGCTGGGTTTGGAGCCCAGCAACCTGGAGAACTGCATGCTCTTCTGTAGGATAACTTTTAACCCCAACATCTGGAAGTCTACTGTAAGCAGCAGCTCCTACTAAAACTATTTGTCAGATGATAATGACAGTGTCAGTCCCTTTTGGGCTACAGCTGACTCCTGGTTCTGATGGATATGGTCCTCCCTGTTACAGCTCATCTATTCTACATGACACAGTAATGCAGAGTAGAGGTAGAGGTAGAGGTAAAGAGCATCTCTCTGCTCTCCTACACCCATGCCCTATGACTCTGTATTCTGAAAAAATGAAATTACATAGAGCTGTGTCTGAATTCGCTCATTTCATGCTCTGTTTAGCCATAATGAGAAAAAAAGCATTACACTGTAATCTGGTATTGAGTGCATTGCACCTTGGAGCCCTTGGTTCAAAAAGGTAATTGTAATCTTCCTTTTAAAAGTCATAGTGGGGCTGCTCTTCTCTTTGAAAGGTGAGAAAAACAGAACAGCATCCTCTAGTCCCCATCTGTGTGAGAACTTGGATTGAAGGACAGTTCATTGAGAGTGTGAAGCCCAGGACTTGCTCTCTCTGCTCTTTGAGACAATTCAGGATAGGAGCCTGCCCTAATCATTAGTCTGTGGTGTGGGAGCTGGAATGGGGAGTGAGGGAAGACTGTACACCTCTATGTGAAATATTATGCATGATTCTTTAGCTGCCCCTCTTATGCCCCCTCCCAAGAGACAGAAAGAGAGATGGTGACCCTGTAGCTTAGAGATTACAGCACTCACCTACATGGAGGAATACTGGGTCTCATGGCCTTGGTTTAAAGGCTGCACATGGATTTCTTGTTTCATTGAGTATTTCTAGGCCTAGCCCATACTTGGAGCAAATATTGACAGATTCTTGCTGGCTAGTATACTGTAGCTCTCTGATGCATGTTGAGAGTAGTTAAGCATTACAACCTTTTTCAGACAGGTGAAAGATGTTTTCTGCATTTCCACTATTCTGAAAAATGCAGTAATTGTATCAAAGCCTTTCTAGGATTAATGGCTTAGTTGCAGGCATTTCAATTTGCAAAATAAATAACATCCCATCAATGGAAATGAGCAAAGTACCAAAAGGACTGGATAAAAATTCCCAAACAAACAGAGCTCTGGAACCTGATATTACTAGGAACAAAGAGAGAGAGGTAATGAATAATTCATGCAATTGTTTTGGAAAATATTTTTTAAAAGAAATTTAATATGTGAGAAAAAGGTTTATTCCTCAGTCTTTACTTTTTTGACTGCTTAGAGGTAGAGGTACAGGGAAGAGAAATAAAGAAATTAAATACTCATAAAAGTGCATGAGTTTGTCCAGAGGGAATCTTTTCAAAGTTACTATAATATCTATCCAGACAAATTGTGACACAGCATTCATCTCTGTCATGTTTGAATTCCTCACATTTATTACAGTCTTTCTAAGTCAGAAAACAATTAGGAGATGGAAATGCTCAGATGTAGGACCCAAGTCCTTTAGTGCAGGACTAACCTTTCTCACATGCTGAAAAATAGCTGGAAGAAAGTAATATGATTGACAAAAGGCAAACTTCTGACCCTATTCTCCTGCTCTAAGCAGTGCCTCATCACATCTCATCTCATTTTGGAAATTTACTTTCAGTGACCAAATTATTTTCTTTGAAAAGCACCATTCCATTATAGGTGATTTGTATGAATTTTGATTTTCCTGCTGTACCTAGACAATGAAAAAAAGGCAAGAAGGGAGAAGGTTGCCCATCTGTGGTATCCAGAAGTAGTGCACTTCATCAAAGCAACCTCTGTAGCCACTGCAAGAGATGAGATTTTTCAGAGGGATATTGATCCCATGGTTTTCAGTCTTTGTTTCTTTCTCTGCTAATTACACATGAAACTTAGATAATGACCTTATACTGGATGCATAGATAGAATGAGTGAATCCAGGTCTTTGTCACCACCAGATTGCAAGTTAGAAACCAAAAGTGTTCCACTTTGTGAGAATGTCATTTAAAATCTAATTGATTTTCAGTTGAACTTGGATGCCTAGACCAGTTTGTTCTGTCCTTGCAGGATCCCCATTAATTGATTGTTCCAATGAAAGAAGTTTGCTACTCTGTGATTTATAACCTGGGGTTGTTCAGATACATATTTCTGAGAGAATTCCCCCACAGCCTGTGGCCAGATTAGTTACTAATGCATCATGCATCACTAACATGCACTCAGGATTTTTAGTCAAATACTGCAGGATCAGAAATTGGCTCTGTATTTCTAATGGATAATTGTTAATTGCTATGCTGAAGGTAAGACAGACCCACACAGTATGGATTCCTCTAGCACTGACATAAATATTGGTTAACCTTCCCTAATTTTGCAATATTGTATGGGATATGATTTGTCATATTAAATCATACTCTGAATCTGTCTAGTTCTGTATTCTTAATCTTTCAGTAGTCAGATGACTCAAAAAAGGCTTGAAGATAAAGGCAACCCCTTCCAGGCAGCATGAGAGTTGGAGGGAAGAGCCCAGGCTGTAGGAAGAGAGACAAGGAGGCATCAGGAAGTCTGTCATGCATGGCAGGGTGCTTCAAAGCTTGTTCATAATTAAGAACCACTGAACTTCCAAAACACAGAGTTCTTTCATATTACTGATCAGCATGTAATAAATTAACAGCCTGAGTTTGAAAGAATCCTTCATAAAAATTGGTCTTCAAAGTTACTCGACCAATAAAATTGGCTGCGGCTTTTAAAACTGAGCTTTAGAGCCAGCATGTAGAGCTCGCTTTAGAAAACATGTCTGCAAAAGTCTGCATGGTTATCTCACAGAAAAATACTTATAAAGTAGCATGTGCATCTAGATAAATAGTGGGTTTATGAGCAATTTCTGCAGGCAGTTGATGATTCGTAGAGAAATCACAGCATCTGACTTGTGCAAAGTAATTAAATCGTGTATTTCAGCTACATAATAACCTCCATAGACTTTCTGGGTAGTTAGTAGAAGGAGAGATGCTCTCCCAAGTGGCACCTAGAGCTCCTACCTTGTCTACTGTCTTCAGTCACCTCCTCTGTTGCCTAGAAAAAAGATGAAGAAACCAGCCATCACATAACTTACTTAATTCAGCCCTTAATGATGATATCTATGCATGAACTTTTAGTACTTATTTTAGACAAAGTATTCATGCTGTGCTCTTTCATTTTCCACTGTTCTTTGTGTTTCCCAAACTACTTAGACCAAGAGTGTTTGATTACTCCATTACAGATGCCTTTATATTCCAGTTTCAGACTGTCTTTTTATATCAATTTGTACAACTGATTATTATTTAATAACTTTATTATACGTTAAAGGATGCTATCTTACCATGTGAATTCATATATTAATCAGGCATGTGCTTGCTTTTAATGAAATCTACATTACAAAATTTGTTTAAACAGCTAGTGGTGACATTGCTTGTTAACGATTCATGCTTAATGCTTTTTATAAAATATATTCTAAAATAAGTTATTAATTAATTTAGCTGCATCTATTAATTATTTCATAAATATTAATAAAGACCCCGCACACATAAATGCACACACACTTCTTCTATAAAATTATATTTTGTATTTAAGAGTACCTTATCAGGCTATCATCAGTTAAATTTATGGTTATTATGCTTTCCTATTTGGTGAGAATATAAAACAAAAACTATTTTAGAAAATTTTTATTCATTGAAATTGGCATAGAAATCCATCCAATTTTTCACATAAAATGTGTAAATCTCTCTAATTTACATCAGGGAGTGAAAAGGATCAAATAACAATGCAGACTACAAAGAAAAGAGGCAGCACTGATCCTGCTTAACTTAGGAAAACCTCTGGTAATCCAGTTTGGCCAGGGGCCCTGTACCTCCTCCCGATGCACTGAAGAACTTGTGACAGAAATACGTCAGTTTATGAAGGTCCTGTTAGTCATCTGCAGTGCACTACAATACAAAACTCCAGGGACTATCATCTTGACATGCTAAACTGCAGCCAGATGTGATCTGAATGTCCCTCCACACCAGATGTTCAGCTGCCAGTACAAGGATATCAACTGGAACATGCAATGGACTCATCCCTGTATTTCCACCATCTGGTCTAGTGGAAGGTGTCCCTGCTCATGGAAGGAGGGATGGAATTAGATGATTTTAAGGTGCCATCCAACCCTAACCATCCCATGATTCCATTTC
Source organism: Corvus brachyrhynchos (assembly GCF_000691975.1). Lineage (NCBI taxonomy): Eukaryota > Metazoa > Chordata > Aves > Passeriformes > Corvidae > Corvus > Corvus brachyrhynchos. The sequence goes on from NW_008240221.1 coordinate 5,868,918, forward strand.
TTTTCCCTAGGAACCACAGCAAGCAGTGGCTGGGGGCAAGAGAGGGGAAAGTGCCAGCCCACACCTTACCCAGGGACTGGCCATAGTTTAGATGTAGACTTTGCACAGTAAATAGAAGGAATATACAAATTAAGAGAGGAAACAACTGCATGAAAGGAACTAAGTGACTTGTCTGATGGCAGGTAGGATGTTAATAGACCTGTGGATCCTGAACCCAAGTCCCAGACCTGCGTCTCATCTGCTAAGCCATGTGGAATTGGTGGCATTACACGTGTGTGCACAGTAGATCAAGTCTTAGTCCCACAAGGATGCATGGCCAAAGGTTGCATGCTGGGTCATTCATCAGTAAAAATCTTTTCTGTCAAAATAAACAGCAGCTTGACCAACATTTTCTAGGGTGATTTTTGTAGCACTGTCTGGATTTGCTACCACCAAAATGGACAGAGTAGGTGACAAAAGAGGTTGAAAATACAGAGTAATAGTCAAATTTTTCATTCTGGATGCAGGGTGCACATCCCCAAATCCTGCTCAGTCCTAAAGCCATGAAAATTTTCGTTCCATAAAATAGAGAATGGACGACAGGCAGGATTAGAAGTTCCTTTCTATTTTATATAATGAGAAGTGAGATCAGACCCAAGAACATACATTTTGGACAATTTTGCTGTTACTATTTGTTAATAGACTAATATTTTGACACACTGGTAACACAAAAAAAATTATTCACTTGATATATTATAATTTTGTTTGACAATCAGACATTTGATTACATTTAATACAACCATATTGCATGTATTGGTAACATTCTAAAAGAGCAAGGCATCTATTATCAAATCACAGAAAAAAAATACCCAAGCAAAGAGAATTAAAAATGTCATAGCAATTATTAATAGCATTTTTAATAGCCAGGTCCTTGTCACAACACATTATAATATTCCCTTTGGAGACATTTTAATGTATCATAGGGAATGGACAAGATGACCTAATAGATCTTTCCTATCTTTTCTCTCACATAATCATGTCAATCAGCACTATAGAGTCATGGTAATTTATACCTCCTATTGCTTCCAGACTACATTATTGTAACCCAATTCTGCTACACAGATCTAGAAACTGCATCTGCAACATCACAGGGTTTGCTTCACCTGGACACACTTTCATCAGAGCTGCAATAAAGGTGGGGAGCTGTTTTATCAAATATTAATGGCAGAAATTTTTGGCCTAATCTTGCCTTAAGGGTTCAGGTGACAAAAACTTCTATCTTCACTGAACTTTTCAAATCTCTTTTCAAAGCCATGTGTGGGACAGAAGATCCCAGGCTGTGGATATTTCTCCTGTGTTATTAGTCAGATTTCCTAGGTTTGTCAACTTTCCTGGGTGGAAAAAAATGAATACATACACATAAACACATGAAAAAACACAGTCAACATATATCTTAATAGTCATAATTTGGAAATGCAGATATTGTATTTTTACATATATATATATGTATATATATATATATATATGGGGATTCCCATGTATAATCTGGTTATTGTAAATTTCACAATTATGTTTAAATATTACCTTTCAATCATAATTTTTATTGCATTTCAATTCAAGTATGTAAAAAAAAAAACCCAGCCAGAAAGCTCTTTACTCATTCCATCGCAATTAATCTGAAAAGAATTTTTATCAGGATCTATATTGGTTAATTCCTGAAGTCTTTCCAAGGTTTTTTTAAATTATGGAATTCATTCTTCTATTTCCAGTGTTTCAATTAAGAATGGATATAAACTCTTTGACTTTAAGGGCTGGAGAAAATTATGGTGTGGGGAGAGTTATTAATGCCTTTCACTGCACCCATTGCAGCTTTTGGGACACAATGTTTTTTATACAGATAAAGTATATAAAGCCTCTTACAAAGTTTCACAATTTTAGTGATGTTTAGGATTCTGAAATGTCAACATTTTGCAGAGAAAATAGCTGAATCAGGCCAGAGTAACTGTGTTAGCTAAAACACACAGAAGCAAAATAGGAAGTAAGGTATTTGAAGGCAAACTGTTTCTATGTAGAGAGTCTTCAATTCCCGTGAATGTAACATTGACAAAACAAATCCTTCGTAATTCCAAAATTTTTCTAAAAGTGACAAAGTATCTGAAAATCAATTATGCAAAGTGAAAGAGTTAATGACAATGGGTGTATAAAGTACTTTCCCCCAGTAAGCAATATTTAACCCAATGTGATATCTGGAAAAACATATTCCAATTTTCAATTAGTTTGTGGACAGAATTGTGTCTTCCAATGTTACCCTTAACAGCTGTAAATGATGATATACTGCTAAAATTCTAACTATTTAATTGCATCAGATATTGTAACATTTCTAATAGATTTTATTATGCAGGAAATGGCTATGTCATCACTACTGACTTTGTAGTACCAAAAACAACAGTCAGAAAAATGTTCATTCCATGGTTTAAGGCATGTGTAATGACACAGAAAACTGTGCCCTTTTTAAAACAAACAACATGTTTTCTCAGTTAAAAAAATGAGGAAATATTTTGTTTGCAATAAACAGGGTTTTTCTTCTACAAAACTGAATAATTTCAAGCATGGATGAGCCCTGAAAAGCATTTCCTGTCAGAATTAAATGATGCATATATCTGAATATGTGTTGTATTAGGGTGAAGATTTGCTAGGACTTCACAATCAGCTTGTCATTTTCTGTATTTTCACATTTTTAGCAACAGGAGAAATAAAGAGTTTTTATTTTTCAGAGCTACACTAGAATAATTTTTATGTTTTGTTCTGTTTGCATGCAGCCTTACATATGACAATCCACCAAGAAACACGACAAAATACAAGTGGCCATCATGACAATAGCTTTCTTAGTCTGTATAGGAGTGGGACCTGAATAATTGAAAGTACAGAACTCCTTCTCAGACTAAACCTTAGAGCAAGGTCTCTATGTGCCTTCTGAAATACTTGGTCCTGACACCATAGAACTAGGGAAGCCAAAGGATAATGCTGGAGGACAACCAACCACAGGAGTATAAGCCAGGAATTCAGAGATTTCTGGCTATCGCAGCAAAGATGAGAGTTACATTACAAATGGCTGCATTAGAGCCAGACCCTAAACTCTGGTGTTGAAAATGGAGTTCCCTGAAATCTATACGTCTAAGTAAAAAGAGGGGTTGCAGCTGTTCCTATGCTGCTTTTTCTCTGCTGCAGTTCAGCAAGCACTCAGAAGAATATCTAAACCCTTGGTCCTGGGAATCTCTCCTGCATCCAGAAATGCTCTGAGCAGACACAGGGCAGTGATGAGCACAGAGCAAAAACCAGAGGGAGTGCCCAGCAGTGGTCACAGGAAGAGGTGAGAGGTGAGATATTTGAGCCTTGGAGCTTTCTCCTATTGGGGTGATTGAAATGTAAATCTGCTTCCCTCCTCAATCCAGTGATCCCATACCTAGCTTGATGAGTCAGGGCTTGATCACCTTTGCAGTGATGATGGGGACAATACCTAGCAAAAGGGCAAAAGGGACAGTGCAGAGAGCACACGATTCTCTACTGGCTATAGCACGTTTCTGAAAGCAGAGAGAACTGGATGCCAGTCCCTTTTTCCTGCAGTACTAGTACAGTTTGCATTGGTTATAAATAAATTTCAGATAGGAGGAATAGAAAAAAACCCAAAACGCCACCAGTTTCTAATCTCACTGTGACAATCCTACAACTCATGAGCAGAGCCTAGCACCTCGCAGAGCCCAGGACATTTCTGTGCACCCTGTACATAAAGCTCATGCCCATGGTATTCACCTTATGCAGTGGCGTGGCTGTGTCTAAAATGCCTAAAGGAAAGAGTCTGTGGTCTGAACTCAAGTTTAGTCTCTGTAGAAAGCAAAGCCATAGCATACCTGGGAATGGTCTAACACCTGAGGATTGCAGGTGACCAAATTCCAGCATGCAGAGTGCTCCCTGCCACTGTTTAACTTCCTTGCATGCATATAGGCAGGAATAAGCTTTGCTAGTTGCAAGAACATATGCCTCATCCATGGGTGAACCAAAAGCCAAGGTCAAAGTAGTGAGTGAATATACAATGAACTGTATAAATAAAATAGGAGCTCAACTTTATAAAAAAAGAAAAGTTTATAACACTGAAGACCACTGTGGCTCTGTTTATAACAGACAAGATATTAAAAGTTTTCAGGTGAAATAAAGAAAAAAACCCAGTCAAAAACATATGAGATTTTCAGAGGGATTCTTAGTACTTAACTTTCTTTTATTTCAGAGTTGAGAAAGATCTCATGAACCAGCATTTTGATGTTTAGATCTAAATACTTTTACAAATCCAATCCCTTGGCACTAACAAATGTTTTGATTATTGCATATTAACACTCAAAAGTACAAACATCTTTTACATTCAGGTCTTATCTGACAATTTTTTCAGCAAGAAATCAACCCTGAAATGTGATGAATGTTAAAGTGAAACCTCTCGTTCATTTAATGTCATGGACTTTTTGTTGAAAAATATTGGTCATCTTTCAGTAGTACTACATTTTTCTTTAGATCCTTAACTTCTGTATATTTCTGTTGAACATTTTGAATTGTTTCTATTTGTTTGTATGTTTGAGAAAACAAAAAGTTTAATCTTCTCTGCACAAAATTAATTATACTAATATTTGGATAACTGTAATACTTGAAATATATTTAAAGCTGTATTCTATTAATCTGAAGAAAATTAATTTTTAAACCGGTCATATACTGAGTCTGACATTTCTAAGTCAAATTTCTGTACTGCTTTGTTGCTTTCAGGAAATTCTTCACTTACCAGGTTGGTATCAGGCATAGAAGGCTGTATTGAGTCACTGCTCATTTGAGTGTTGAAATTCAATTTACAGTTACACAGATGTTCTGAGATCCTTTGAATTTAATGAGGATGACTCACACAGATGAGTAAAGAGGATGGACTTTGAGTCCTCTAATGCTTTCTGAGATCAATGCATTCCAGATGAAAATCATTCAGCTCGATCCATGCTATCATACTAAACTGCCCATTATCTTTGTCCTCTTGCCTTGTCTTGCTGCTTACAATAGGTGTATTTGGGAATGAACTGGTTTTAGTGACCATTACCTGACTTGCAACAATGACATGACATTTCCTGCCTTATTTTTACATTCCACTACTAATGGCCTGTATCAGTCCTTGAAAGGTTTTTTTATATGGAGTTATTCTTTACATAGAGAGGGCAGTATATTATGCCTGTAATGTTACTTTGTTAGTAAAATCAGATTATTTTCAAATGAGTTTATTATTTAGAAAAGAAAAATTAAAGGTAGCTTTAAGTAAATCCTATTTTTGCACATGAATTTGAAACACTGTAAAATATTGGGCAAACATATACCATTCAGAGCAGTGAGTATCTGTGAAGTATCACCAGACAATCAGGAATGCTACTGCTGAATATGAGTTGTGGGAAGGAGTTGAGAAATTGCATGACAATGATTTACACAAACAGATTAAAAATCTTATAATTATTTGGAAAGCAGAACAATAAACAAAGAAAAACTAAAGAATACAAAAATTAAATGAAATGATAGATCTTGAAAGAATTCAAATCAGGATTTTCTGTCTCCCCATCAAATTATGAAGAGACAAAACATGGATTTAGTGAAAACTGAACAGAATTTAAAATTACAAAGGATACAATTAGGACATAAAGTAACCATGCTCCTTGGAACTCATTGTCTTAGGATGCTTTTAAGATCAAGAATTTCACAAGCAGTGAAAAAGAACTGAATATCACAAGAATTTTAGAGCTGTGAAAATTAGTACTACAAAACTTTGGAAAAGAAATTTATGCTTCAGGGTTTAATCCAAATTTTAGCTATCAGGATGAAGAGGAGAAGTGGAAGGATTAGTATATACTTTAATTACCCCATGTTAGTCTTGTTCCTCTGGACATCTGGTACTGGTTATTGTCAGAGACGGGATTTTGGACAAGCTGGACCTTCATGTTTGAAAAAGAATAGTAAATCCAATGCCCAGTTTCATAACAGCAGTTTCTGGATGCTGTGAGCTGCCTCAGAGCACCTCCTTCTTTAATGATAAATCCCTCTGCCTTGTCCCTCCCCAGGAGGGAACCACTCTGGAGCTGCGAAGGTGCCTTGATAGCAAAGCTGTGTAGTCCTGCTGCCAGAAAAGGCAGGTACAACCAAGGAAATATATAGAACACCAAGATGGACCACACAAGTAGGAAAGGGAGCAGGGCCAGGTGGCTCTCTTCTCTTCTCTTCTCTTCTCTTCTCTTCTCTTCTCTTCTCTTCTCTTCTCTTCTCTTCGACTTTCTTATTTCAAACATGTCTGTGTGTGTGTGTCTGTACATGCATGTGTGGTGGGGGATAAGGGGCATTTTGGAACTGGATACAGCCTTAGGAAACAGTTTATTATAATCAGGCTCTCAAAAAGCAGCTTATAGTCCTTTGCCATTTTGGCAGGGAGTATCTTCAGCTCCATAAAGGTATCTGTTGCCTGGCATATTCAAAGGTGGGCTGAAAACCATCAACCAGGGCTAAGTCCAAACAAGGCAATACCAATGACAAGAATGAGGATGGCTCCATTTAGTAAAATCTTCTCAGAATGGATTCACTAAGGGACACTTTCACAGCATATGATTTAAAGTCCCCTTTTCCTATCTACAGCTTTACTGTACTAGCATTTATTGCAGTCTTATTCTTGCTGGTTTCATTCTGGCTGGTGTCCAAGGTAGGCTAAAAATAGGTTTTAGCTGGCTGTATTTCAGCCTCAGGTTGATGAAGGATTTATTGATATTCCAGTTTGTGCCACAACTTATTGTCACTGTGATGTGATGTGAGTGAGAGAGAGAGGCAGGGAAAAAGAGAGAGATTTTTTTCGACATCTTACATGCACTGAGGAAACTTTGCTGCTTTTTGTTCTGCCTCAGAGTCCCTCATGACCTGACTTCCTCATTACAGTTTCACTGCAAGCAAGTTAGAGAGTAATTTCTGCCATCCAATTGAATTTGTGCTCAGATTTTGAGAAAATATCTTTGTAAAAAAAGCGTGTAAAACAACCTCAAAGAATGCAGAAAAGCATGGAATAGCCCCATCAAGGATGTTATGAGTTTTGATCATTTTACATCATCTTATAGTTGTACCCCAGATTCTGAATGGAGAGAGAAGGAAAATTGACTCCAGCATAGGTCAAAGCTGTTGTGAAAGACATTTACATTCATGGAAGGCTCTATATGTTGTCCAGATGCCCAGAATCCTTGTTGCTCTTTAAGGCATGGGAGCGTGGAGTTCCCAGCAGTGCTCCTCCTCTTTCCCCTATGGCAAGCGAGTACAGTAATGCCACATCAGTATTCCATCACCACTCCTGTGAGCCTCCTCTAGTCTTTTTTGCAGCTCTCATGCAATACAGAACACACATGGGTGCACAAAAAAGGCTTTATACTCAACCTAATGGGTGTATTAACCAGGTGCACTAGAATACTGAATATTGAGTCTCCTTAAAATATCGATATTAAAAATGCTTATCTTATAATGGTCATGGCAGTCTAGATCATGGAGTTAAATAGAAGCCTGAGTCAGGGTAATGTTTAATTTAGGATTTCTTAGGCTACTGAAAAGAAAGAGACTACAAAAAAGTAGCTATGCTATACTAAGTAGGTTGCTAGAGAATTTAAATCTAGTTCATAATCCTGTTTGTGAATTTCATATAGAGTCTGAAGAAAAATAACTTGCTGGTCTATTAGTAGTTGTGTTTATATTTACTATAAAGAAAAATGCTGCATTGAACAAGAGAAAAAAAATCACTTGGGAGACTGTAGATTTTGTGTTTGATTTTTTTTATGCTACAGAATTTCTATGGTGTAAGCAACCTCTTTAATTTTTCCCATTGGGACCAAAAGTGATAGTGTTCCAAATTCAGTTTGTTGTTATATTCTCATGTGTTCTCCATTTTTCTAGGTCCTTGATAGTGTGAATCATTCTTGGCTCATATAGTCTCAATATTTCAAGCCTGAAAAGTACTGTCTCCTGAGTTCAAAAGAACATCAGATGCACTCAGCACATTTCAGAAAGCATTGAGTCTAGCCCAGGGTAGGAATTCACAGTTTTACATTTGCTATTTTGTTTCTGGATTTCACTGGGTTTTGTGGCAATTAGTGTGAACATGCTGTTTTTGATGCTTACCATGAAGAAGCTGGACAGTCACTCTTCAAATACTTTGAGTATTTTCTATCATTTTTCAATGCAGCACCTATGCTAGCAACTTAACCAGTTCCAGGGCTCAGACACCATCTGTATACTCATAGCATATTTCCCAGCATGACTTTGACCTGAGTTAACAAGTGTCCTCCGAACAATTCCCTGGAGTAAGCACAGGCTGGCATCTATTTCCAGTAGGCTGCCTGAAGGCAGCTACACTTTGGAAGCATCGCCTGGACACATCTGGGCCAAGATGCTGATCTCAGAGCCAAAGAAAGGGTCCTGGCACTGTTAAATTTAGCAGTATAGATGTAGCGTGTATGACCAAGAGCATAAGAAGCACTTGGAACACTAATCCTAACCTAATAGCTTGGACAACCTCTTGGGAAGGTTCCAGGTGAAGTACATGCAGAGCTTCCTTCAGATTAAAAAAATAATAATTGCGTAATATTTGATAAATTTTCCTCTTTCCC
>NW_008240221.1:5877615-5898704 GCF_000691975.1 Corvus brachyrhynchos
TTTATGTGCCTGACCTGCTAGCCTGTGAAGTCAGGTTATCTCTTGCTGCTCTCTGTCTGTCCCCATGACTACAGTATTTGAATTTCAGCAGCATGTGCCTAGTGCCTTGCAGAGTTGTTAGCTGGGGTCCTGGAAACAGGAGAGCTGCGTCAGCAGGGCATGGTGCCCAGACTGATTAGTTCTGCCATGTTGATGCAGCTATGCTGCTTCCTGTTCCACAGAGAGGACATTTGGAGACATCTGAGATATTGTTGCCTTACATAGACATAAGGACAAACAGGCTGCTACTAAAAAATGCAAATGTGCACAGCACGGAAAATAGTTATATGTATCCGAGCTTTACATTTGCACGCACGCTGCTTCTGCTTCAGAGGAGAAAGGGAGAGTCAGAAATGGCTGTTGCACACAGTTCACCTTGCCTAAATCACTGAAATTGATATCAAAAAGTATGCTTTTATATACCATAATGTGGCCATTTGCTTTATCTGCCAGAGTTTCTCACACTAATGCTTGTCAGTGCTCACCTTCCTACCGAGATTTTAGATCACAAGGAAATGGAGGCTTGTGTCTGTATTTCCAAAGAAGGCAGTTCATTTTCTATTCTTCAGAGCCTTAAGGTACCCTTAAGTACAGATACTATAATTCTGGTTGAAGATACTGAGAACTCTGGCTGAAATTTGACTCCCTGACAACACTGGCCCATCAAGCCGAAGATAAGGACCCCAGCAGCAGATGAAGCCAAGGTACCGGTGGCTTTAAATGCTTAGTGCGCAGGTTTGCTACAGCTGTGCTCAAGTCCAGTCCTGGCTGGAATGCAGGACCCTTCTTTGTAGTACTAAAACCCTGAGTTTTGGCGTAGGCCTTGGACCTTGTCAATGGCTGTCATTTGACAGAGATGTAATCAATCGACAGATGTAATCTGAAGGAAGGGAAAAAGGTTTAAACTTCTGCTGTCTCTGGTGTCAAAACCTTAGTGCATTGCTTCAAATCCATTTTGGATTCTACAAAATACTTAATTTGTACCTTATCTGGTTTTTATAATTTGAGATGGTGGCTGGGTAATTTCTGATGGTCATTTTCACTGCATTTTAAAAGGTTTCTGTAGAATCGGAGAGCTTTTGTCTGCCCTCTTTTATCTAGAATTCAGACACAGAACAAATGCTTGGGCATTTGTCACAAGTAAGGGTACTGAAACCATCTGCACTGGGGTGTAGGGGAAGGAGGGGTAGGAGGGCATCAGATGCTAATAATGTGGAAACTACCTTTATTGGCAGTAGAAGATTTTCTATTTCTTCAGACACTTATTCTCACCTTCACAGGATATTTCTTGCCAAACCAGATGCTATTCTAATTATAGAAAATTTTTACTGTTTCTTCTTTGCACTAAAAACAACTACTAGATGTGTTTACCAGGAAAAACTAGCAACCTTACTGCAACTTAGTTTTTAACTAAGGTAATTAGCTCTTTCCAGCCCATTTCTAGCCACAGGTTTCAGTCTGCCTGTATACTCCCAAACTGTGCCCAACCTCATTGATCCTTCAAGTTATAATAGGCTCAGATACCCCAAGCTGGACACTCCACTGCCATGCTTGAAGAAAATTTTGACTTGACTCCTTTTCCCAAAGCCATGAGGTATTTCAGAGGATGACCTGGGAGCAGGATAGGGCAATGCTTCTGAGTTGCTCTCCCTTTACTATTGACTCTTGCTTGCTTTTCTCATCTGTTATCCTCTATTCCTTAAAATAAACTCAGGGCCATCAGACCATGATGTGACTCAGATTTATGATACACGATGAGTTCCATTTCACTCGGATAGCTGAGCACAGCTGGAACAATGCAATGGGACTAGACATGTTTGTGAGTGTTCGCAGAAGGAGAATTGTTTTTAAAATGGAGGAAGAAGCTATATTATATTGCATATAGCTTGTCAGAATTCATTTTTAGAGTATCTGTCAAAAGCCTCACATTATTTCATAGAACCTAGGGAAATAGCAAGAGTGGGAGAGGGAGAGGCGTAAAAAAGAAATCAAATTGGCTATTCCACCCAGTATTGCAGATCCAGCATAAAGTTATATTGTAGTCCTTCGTCCTGAGACTTCAGATAATCCCATTAACCTCCAAACTGGTTTTGTCTCTGGAATTTTCATTTGAGATAACGTGCACTGAGATTTTACAGTTCACTGATTATTAGAAGTCAGAGCTGTTACAATATTACGTTTGAGTGAGATAACTTGATTTGCAGCATATGCTAGGTATACCCCCAAAGCGTTGTCCTGATTCCAGGAGTGAGATTAAGGTACTAAGGGCTGCTGAAGCTTTTATTAAAGGAACAGGGCCGGAAATGAATTCATCAGTTTTCTGTATGTAGACATTATTTAGCTGTTAAAAAATTCTAAACCAACAAAGAGAGTAAGATTCTGATCTTAATTAAAATGGAGTAAATCCAGAGCAGCTTCAGCACACAAATAAACAGTCTAATCTTAGATTTCTATTAACTGAGATGAGAATCTGGCTTAGTAATTATGAACTTACTTCAACATTTGATCTAATATTTGCTGTTGTCTGTGGCTTTTTTTTTCAACAGAAGAATGTACTCTGTTGTGAATCACTCACCATGAGACCTCACTCCTTAGAGACATCTTCTCAGAGAGATTTTTCTTTATTCTTGCAGTGAGTAAGTGGGAAACCCCAAGGTGAGTGCACTAAGCATATAGTTCCCCCCGGGGAAATGTGTAATCATCAGAATGGCTGAGATCTGAATATATGAACCATTAGATAATATCATTTACAGAAGAAAAAAAAATATTAAAAGTATTTTCCCATCCTCACACTTAATTTATTTTTCCTGCTTTAGTTAGAGGGCACTGTATTCCTTCAGTGCTTTTAGGCTGGCAGCAGATTAGTTTATGAACGTAATGTGACTACGCTGCACAGTAGAGCTGGATTGATTGGCATGAAACATAAACCTATCAAAAGAGAAAATCAAGCAGCCTGATAGCTCTGCTGTCAAGGCACATTTATCTTTCATTGCAGCCTTGGTGGTCCCACTGCCTGGGATTAAAAAGCTAAAATTGGAATGATCTTGAGTTAGTGTGAAAATTTTCCATTAAAATTTCTGTTCAATAAGAACTGAATTTTGAAAGCCTATACATCTATCTCCTTACTCCATGCCCAGTAAAACACCTTCAGTGTTTCTCAAACACCCCTATCAACACTGCTATATACTTCACACATGATTTCCAAAACTCCTCATTCACCTTCACATTAGTGTATCAACGGTGATTTTACTCTTGTCTTGACTTGCACACCAAAATGACACAGGCATTGCAGTCCAAATTTGTCCTTAAGAACCTTCCCTCTGGCTTCCACCTTTTACACACAAACTCTGGGATTTTCAGTTTGCTAGTATGCCTTTAGGTTTGAGACTGTCTACATGATGTGTTTTCCATCAGCATGTTAGGATTTTCTAAAGGAATTGGATCAAGCTCTTCATATATAGATTGCTTAAAATTCTCTCAACCCTCAAGAAATGCTTTTAAATAACCAATGAACACCCATCACTTGCCTAGAACTGAAATGACAACACTGGGCCACAAGTCAAGACCAAAGTCATGGGTCTTCAAATATTGCTGCAGATTTGCAAAAATATGTCAAACCCATGAACAAAAATCAGATCCAAAAGTCAAATATTTTTAAAGAAATGTTCTCTCTTCCATCTCTTCAGGCTTACACATTACTTAAACTCCCAGTATAAGTTCTAGTGTGATAAAAGTGGGGATTGAGGACCAAAGCAACCAAAGTGGTTTTAGAGGACACCTGCGGCAACACTCCAGATGTGTATAAACCACTGGTGACAGTGATACCCTGGTACCATGTATCCATTGGTTTGTTGTTGCGGACACCACACATCCTCCTAATCTGGAGAAGTCAGAGTCAGTAGCAGAGTCACCAGGTCAGGGTGAAAGCTGTTTAAATTACCTACAGTACAAACCTGAAAGAAACAAAGTAGATCAGCAATTAGCTACTATTATTCTGTTTTTCCACAAGTGTTAAGAATTGAGGTGTAGGAGAAGAACATTTTTTTTTGCCCCCTATTGCCTCACCTTGAGTCCAGTACTGCACAGGAGGTTAGAGTGCCTGCAAGTATTGATAAAATAAAGTTTCCACAAATATTTTTACTAAAGATTTTCCAAGCAGAAATTCTCTTTTCCCAAAGTACTGATTATTTTAAAACATTCTGTATATGTTTAGTTTCCTCTACTGGAAGACATGCTGGCAGCCCATTGTGGTGGCCTAAAGAAGGGAGGGCTTTGGTGGATCGATGCCGTGTTTGTCCCTACTGGGTCCCTCGTGGACCTCTTAGGCGGCGCTCTCCCAGCACCTCCGCGTGCACACAATCTCACCTTCGCAGGTGGTCACACACAGTCTGTGCACGAACGGAGACAAAGAGGCGAGAGGGGTTCTCTGCATGCAAACCCGAGGTGTTTAATGGCAACACCCCGAAGGGAACAGAGGCAAGAAAGAACCACAACTGAAAGCCCACGCCCATTTTATCCTGAAAACTCCCAGCGGTGGGCAGAGCATCCAAAAACAGTAGTCAGAGGGCTAGGGGGCAGAGGAGAGGTTGAATTGCATAACAGGGGACAATGGGAAAAGGGATGGGAGGGGGAAGAGAGCCAGTGACCAGCAGAATCTAGACACAGGGAGAACTTTCTGGCACAGTGTTGTAAGGAAAGACCACTTTTAAGGCAACTTGGGGAGTGTAAAGTGGACTTAGCCACCGCAACATCGGCCTAGGAGGATATAATTGACCTCTTACTTGAAATACTGACTTCTTTCTAGGCAAGCTTAATGTACAGTGAAATGTAAAGTGTGGATCATAATGTTTTGAGCTGCAGTACCGTCCCGGGCTAGCGCGTTGTCCTGGTACCAAGCAAGCTGCTGCCTGCCCTGAGCGGGACAGATGGAGTCCGACTGCGGTGCAGGGGAAGCTGGCGAAGCACCCGCTCATGTTCGCCTGGCTCCCCAATGGCTGGCGCGCGAAGGAGGCAGGATAAAGTGGAGGGACTCTCTTGGGGGAAGAGAGTTTATTGCAGGGTAGAAACCCAGGAGGAAAGACAAACCATGCAGCTGCACAGGGTGCTTTTGTACCCCAACAAACAGGTGGGGAACACACACAGTAACTGATACTATATCAGCCGGGGGTGTTACCGGGGTGGGGAAAAGGGGTTACAGCAAATGGGAAATGGGGTAGGCGGGGAGGAGTAACATGGACCAATTAGCTGCTGAAGAACATAGAACTCTTTGGAAATACAACTGCATATGAGATATAGGGGGAAGGGAGAGCTGCAGCTACAGGTACAGCACGGATCACAGCCTCTTGGGTGCTCTGTTAAGGCTTTTGGGGCTGGCCCTGGGGCTGGTCATGGTTCACCACAACAGTTTTGTACTTAACCCCATGCCAGAACAAATTTCAAGATCGATCACTTAAAGGCATTCTTATGTAGACCTGCCTACTAACACAGAAGTTGTAATGCAGTTTGATCAGTTAATGACATAGGAGATGATGAATTTTGAGTTGGTGTCATGCATCCTGTTTCATATCTGGTATATTTCTAAACTGAAAAAACCCTGAAAATTAAGAAAAGGCAAATCAATAGATTATTGTAATTAAAAAAAAAAAAAACCAACAAAACAAAACAAAAAGCAGCAAAGAACCAGTCATTTTTCCTCATCATCCCTTAGCAACTCTGTGATATAACAAGGCAAATAAAGGAGACAGAAGATCTGGTGCCGACAGAAAAAAGTGGGTTTGGGAGATGGAGGTGGTAATTTCCCTTTAATTTATCAAATCTCAGTTCATTATTTTCAGAATCGCATTTTGAAAGCCAAAGATCATATCTGCTCTTCATCCACAGCAGGATTTCTAGTTGCCTTCAGTTGCCTTCTGAACTTAACAGAAAGCTTGTGTTTGAGTCCTGGAAATAAGCAGTAGATAACAGTTCTGAGCAGTTTTTTCTAAATGTACTCACATCTGTGTATTTGTTAGATGTCATTAGGAACTTAGTTAGGTGATACACTATTTCCCTGCAGTGTCTGCTATCCACATTAATAAATGTGTGGTTAGACATGACCAATGTCTCGGAGTTCCAGCTGGTGTATGTGCTGTGGTGTAGCCACATGGATTCCAGTGAAGTTGTGATAATTTACACCAGCTGAGAATCTGAACATAACATTCCCTGTTTTGTAAACATCTCCACATATCTTGCTTTTGGATGGGCCTTTTAAAATAAAGTGCATACCCCTGAAAATGTACAAACCTTATCAACCTTGGTATATTTGCTTCTGTGACTCTTTATTATATTTTTATTATTATCTGCAAATCATTTTGTGTGTGACTATTTTGTTTAAGTAAATTATTATCAAAGTAATGCAGGAAAGTAACCTAAAATCTATATCTACCTACTGTCCAGTCTTGGTGATAAGATAAAACAAGACAGGTGGAAATTTAAGAAAATGAGATGACAAAGGCCAAGGACAATGGTGGAATTTAACTTTTGCCACCTAATCATAAGGTCTCAATTATTATCACTTTAGAAAACATCTCTCTATTTAAAAAAAAAACCCAAAAAACCAGTTTGGTTGGGCTCTACCTTTCTACAGTGGAATAGATTTTTTCTATATTGCCCTTTTTTACCTAATAGTATACAAGATGCAGATGATACTAAATTGGGAAGAACTGTTGACTCCCTTGAAGGCAGAGAGGCCCCACAAAGAGACCTTGTCAAACAAGACAATGGGCAATCACCAAACATAAGGAGCTTAATAGAGACAAGTGATAGATTCTGGCCCTGGGATGGGGCAACCCAGGATGTATGTACAGAATGGGGAATGAGATGCTGGAGAACAGTGCTGGGAAAGGAGGAGTGGTCAGTGGAAAGTTGAATCTGAGTCAGCAGTGCCCTGGCAGCCAGGAGGGCCACCTGTGCCCTGGGGTGCATCGGGCACAGCATCACCAGCCAGGCAAGGCAGGGGATTGTCCCAGTCTGCTCTGCACTGGGGCGGCCTCACCTTGAGTGCTGGGGCAGTTTTGGCACCACAATATCAAAAACACATTAAGCTATTACAGAGCATCCAAAGGAGGGGAACAAAGATGGTGAAGGGCCTTGAGGGCAAGCCATATGAGGAGCAGCTGAGGTCACTTGGTCTGTTCAGCCTGGAGGAGACTGAGGGGAGGCCTCACTGCAGTTACAGCTTCCTCGTGAGGGGAAGAGGAGGGGCAGACCCTGTGGTGACCAGGGACAGGACCTGAGCTAATGGCCTGAAGTTGTGTCAGGGGAGGTTTAGGTTGGATATCAGCAAAATATTCTTTATCCAGAGTGGTTGCATACTAGAACAGGTTTTCCCAGGGAAGAGGTCACAGCACAAAGCCTGGCAGGGTTCAGGAAGCTCTTGGAAAATTCTCTGACACATGGTGTGATTCTCGGGTCTGTCCTGTGGCAGGCCAGGAGCTGAACTTGAATGATCCTTGGGGGTCCCTTCGAACTCAGGATATTCTGTGATTCTATGATACTACTACATGCTCACCCCTGGAAGAAATTCTGAGTGGTACTGACTTGTCTTCCCCCAACAGATTTGTTAAACCTGACCTTTTCATTATTTTGCATTCTTTGTAGCTTTTATCTGATCTCAGTTTGCATAAATGGCTACTGAGGCTACTCAAAGCAAGGCAGTCAGTCCTTCATATGTATAAGCAAGACACCTGGTCCTTCCAGAGAAGTACCTGTGACCACTGAGGCAGTCTCGGGAACAGTTGCAGTTCCAAAGCTGTGATCATTTTGTGCTGAAAGTTATAATACATCCTTGCATCAATTTTCTTATGCAGGGAATAGACATTATCATGGGTGGATCCTGAATAATGCCTTTGAGATAGATTTTGGGGAGCACTGCTGGTAGAACCTTTGCCCTCTGACTTAAGTCACATGAGGACTTTTGTTTTAACTGTTAAATTTTATATCATACCTTCCAGAATAGATGTTATATGCAGTATTGTAATATAATTCCTTCTTTGCAGCAGAGACAGATTTCTCTAGCAATTTCTAGTCAATATATCCATTATATAGTTGAGTGCAGTTTTGTTTAAGAGTCAATGCATTTCTTATGCAACATTCAAGCCTCTCTGGCTGTTGAGCTCATGTTTTCCAGGGAATCTCCTTTCTGAATCTCCTCCTGACTGCATGTAAGTTTTATAGTAACTGCATGAGAATATAGGTCTAGAATCTTATTCTATCTTCAGAATACCTTCTTCTTCAGGAGAAGATTCACTGATTGATTTTTAAGATGTTGATATACTGAACTATTACTAATATCCTATTAGTAGTTAACATATTTTTGTACCCAATTATATAGTTTGTCTCAGTTTTCATGCTATTACTATGACAAGTTCTGATTTCCATTTCTCACTCAAGACTTAGTTCTGCAAGAGCCTGATTGCTTTAATCTGAGACAGTGAGGCATGAAAATAGCAACCCAGCTTAGGTATGTAACGATATCATTAATATATACTGGATACTTGCATATTTAAGCTGAAAGAAAAATCTAGTTAATTACTTTGGAATATCCAAGTCTGAGTTCTGCCACACTGGACAGATGTTCATAGAATCATAGGATCAGCAGAAAAGTAGAAAATGTGATGCTCAAAGAGGTGGAGAAATGTCTGCTCAGAAAACAGGCCAGAGGGGAGCCTTTAAAGACATGAGGCTGATAGAAAAAATAAGACAATAAACTGTTCTCCATTTTTACAGAGGATAAAAGACAAGGCTTAAAATTTTAGAAAGATTGCATTCAGATATTAGAAAATCTTTTTTCACAGGAGATAGTGATGCACTAAAATTGTCTTGGCATCCCGTGGAATTTCAGTTAAAGGAGGGTTTTAAGAAACAGGTTGAAGAATTATCAGATGAAAATGACTGAGGTATGACTGATGCTGGACTGGGACAGTAGGATAGGTTAGATAACCTCTGAGATCTTTTCAGAACCTATTTTGCATATTTTTTCTCTGTGGTAATTTGAAGAAGCAAAGTTAGATGCCTGCATTATTTAGTCCATCTACCTTTGTCCTCCTCTGTAACAGAGGATACAAACATTTGCCCAGTCATGAGGCATGCTGTGAGGGTAAATGCAACAAGGACTTTTAGCCAGTCAGATGCAATGGCACTAAGTAGGGATCTGGAGAAGATAGATAGCACAGACTGAAAAACTTCAGTAGACTTGGCCAGAGTGCTTGGACTGAAACTCGGTTATCAGCATCCCTTGGGCTGCCAAGCTTTCAGTGACAGCAGAATTTAAACACTCATTTCATTGACTGCTGATTCAGTTCTATGTGAGTTGAATAGGCAGTTTCTAGATCAAGAAGCAAAACCTAAAAGGTCCTAATTCTGCAATTACTTACACATGAAGCGTAATCTTCTTGAGTAGAACTGTTAAGTGTGGCTATTGTGATAAACAGAGAAAATGATGGATGTAATCAAAAGCCTCTCTGGATTGTACCCAAAGCATTCTACAACTAGGTGATAGTTTTTGATCTACAAAAACTGGCTTACTTCCCTTTTAGATAAAAATAGAAAAAAAACCCAAAACAAACCAAACCCCAAAAGCCCCCCAAACCCACAAATGAACAAAACAGTATGCTCAATGGAGCAGACACGTGTGGATGTACTTCTGGAGAAAGTTACGGCACTTTCACAGATTCTGTAACACTGGAAGTTTCAAATAATTGCTTTATATAATGATGTCTGTTAAAGCTCCACATTTTTATGTGTTTCTGTACCTGGCATGTAAAAATAAGACACCTGTTTCACTCACAACATTAACTTGTCAAAGCTCAGAGGTTTTTTCTCTGTTAAAATACTTGCAGCTGATAAATTGTGTAGACTCCATATTGTTTGACAATGGGCTAATTTGGTCAGCCATTCGAATACATCTGTTTGCATTAAATAGAGGAACTGTGGAATTTATCTGTCCTTTGTGGGACATCTAAAATTTAGATAGCTATGTTTGAATGAGTCACTCATAGTCAAGGGAGAAAAATTAGGGTGGTCAATGCAGTGTTCAGCTCATCCTAAAACAGGTCAGATGAAATTGTCTGTCTCATTGAAAAGCTCATACTGTATTTTTAAAGAAATACAGCCATAGAGTTGTGTATATGTTTCGAAAATTGTCATCAAAAGGCATAATTTGTAAAAAAAAGTGTTTTGTATAAGGAGTTTCCAGATTTTAACTGCTTGTCTTTTGAAATATTTGTATAGACTGTATTGTGTAAGAGGCAGCAGACAGATATTTCTGAACTTAGACCTTTAAGGTAAATAACCTTGTACTTTTTTGCATACAGATGGCTTGAATCCAAAAATCAGGCCAGGTAGTTGTTAATGGGCACATTTAAAGAAAAGTCAATTTTGGTCCCAGTATTTACTGTAAGTTTTAGAGATGGGGGAGATGAAAGGGAGAAGTTTGCTTTAACGAGGGTCTTGTCTGGGAAGCATGAACTACCCCTCTGCTTCCAGGTTCTGAAAGGCTTAAAACATTATTCTTCCTTCAATTCCCAGCACATCACAAGACAGTGCCTATCAATTGTATCCTTTCATGTACCAAATTCTGACAGCTATCACAGATTTTCTGAAAGCCAAAGAGAAGAAGGTCTGAGTAAAAAGGTTGATCACTTTGCTATAGCATCTGTGGGATGTTGATACTTTTGCTAGTGGTTAATTTTTTTCTTATTAAATAAGACAAACACACCCGTAGCATTTAGAGAATAGAACAGTAAAAACTAAGATGGGTGCTTCAAGCAAACCTGGGGAAATAAGGATACAAACTTTCTAATGCAGTTTGATAAATTTATGATATAGAGGATATCAACAATGCTGACCTTAGGATCTCAATTTTATGCTTTACTTAACATTTACAACACACTGACAGTTAATCTATATTGTCGTTTATTATTTTTGTACAATAAAATCCTTTATATTTTTTAGGCTGCCTTGCTTGGTGAAGTGGGAAGAATAGCTGTTTCTTTGAAATCTTTTAATATTAGGCCAGTATTTAAGTGAATAAATAAAATTTGACTTACATAATAATCCAAATGTAAAAACCCAGATAAAAATTAGAAATTCCATATTTACTGCTTTTGACTTTTTCAAGATACCTACATCAGGTCCTGAGGTCTGGAGCTCTTGTGGCAAATTCAATTCTATACTTAAAACATTTTAATTATGGAATTTGTTATAGGTACATGTTAAGGTCATTATGATATATAATTATTATATAGGTAGCGCATCTATATTCTAAAAATACACATCCTAGCAATAAGATAGAGATTAAGTAATAACACAGGAAGTTAATATACAGTCTATGTTAATAAGTGGTATTTACTTGCATAAAATAAGATGCAGTTTCAGTAAATTGTAGTTTGAGTATAAAACTACAATATGTGTACCTGAATTATCATTATTATTGTTGTTAATAATAAATTGCTTGAAGACATTCTACCTAGCCTAGTGATGTTCATTGTTCCATAGATGGAATGCTGAACGCCTCTTTTTCAACATCTCCTTTCCTTCTTTTCTCCAGTGCAATCATTTCAGTCTGGGTCCACTGCCTAGTCTCAGCCTGTGTTAAGGTTTTGACAATGAAAAATTTCAAAGACTATGTACATAATCCCATTTATAGTTGCTATTTTTGAATTTAACTTCTTTCCTATTATGAGAAATTGTGAAGATTCTCTTGCTCTTTCCTAGGGAATGAAGCCATAGTCAATATCCAAACTACCATGTCTCTGCTGATAGTGCAAAGACCATTTGCTGCCAAAGGTATCTTACACTGCCAACACCAACTTCAAATGCCTATAGTAGAGGGTGTAGTCAACATGCAGCTGCTCTTTGCTCAGTCAGCACCTGTAAATGTACTGCTTTGCACTGAACCCAGCTCTACGTAAGTAGTTTTTGCACCCCTTACTTTTGGATCCCTAAATCAAATGGAAATTTAAAATAAAAATATGGCAGTGTATGTGCAGTGAATCCAGTCTAATCTCCATGTGTGGCATAAGGATGCTGCACTGGTGTGCAGATAGGGCATGGTTTCAGCTGCATCATTCCAAGCTCTGGCACGCCATTTAGGTCTAGCGTGGAACAAACCTCACAGAGCTTTTTCCAAAGAGGTAGTGGTCATTTGTCCGAATCTTTCAAACATCCAGAAATCTCTGAAAAAAAAGTGCTGAACCTGCCATTACTAATAGAAGGACACAAAAGTGTAAAATCTCTTTACTGCTCCTGACTTCCTTCCCTAGCACCAGCCTGGCAGAAGCTCACCCTACAAGTAACAGTCTCTGCAAAGTGAGCTGCAGTTTCTGCTTTGTTCAGCAAGAATTTTTGCTTCTGTGTAACCACACTTCAGAATCTCATCTGAAAAATACTAAACTTCATGATTTTGTGGTTGAATACAAAGTTCAAAATATGAAGTGAATGTAACCAACCTCATGATAGCTACTAGCATCCTTTGGCAATCTGATGAAGCAGTATGGGGGGGCTGGGAGAGTGATTTAATATGAAATTAACTAATAAGATCAATGACATCTAAAATGGTAATATGGATAATGGTATTTTTTTCACCTCTTTTAAAGCAAAATATTAAAGTAATCTTCTTTGACACAGGCAGAAGCAGGTCTTGTCCTGGGCAAAGGGACAGCTGGTTGCTACAAAGGATTGTTATATTGAAGATGAAAAAGTTCAAACTGCCCTTCTTCCTATGCTTTTAAAACCATGCCTGTTCTTATGTAGTACACAGAGCCTGGTGTAGCAGAAATTGAGTCAATGAAATCACTCCTGTTGGTTTCAATGGGTGTTGGATTTATGCCAGAGAGAGAGAGTGGACACATTCTCTCTAGAAGCAATAGTCTCATCTGCTTTCATGTGCACCAAATTGCTGATACCCTCCCCCATTTTTGTGAGGAAACAAAACCAAATCAACCTACCAAAATCTTCCTTTCCTTGTTCATAAGTTCTCTCAATGGTTTGGTGTACTTTTGTTCAAAATTCTGTGTCTTCCTGCAAAAAGTATGGTGCAAAATGCCACATTCTAACATAATGACATAGGGATACTCTGCTAACCACTATGGACAAGCCCATGGGAACGGCATGGTTCCAGCATTCATGCTGCACCAGTACAAGCTCTGGCACATCTTTTAGAGCTAATGTTTGACAAATGGCATGCATCTTTGTCCAAGTTTACTGTCACTTGCAATAAAAAGTCATGTTGGTTTATATCTATGTAAACAGGAGGAAATGTAGCTACTACAACTTAGCAGCTGGTTTGTGACTTTGTTTCCTTTCTCATAAGAAGCATCCATATTTGCAAATAGCAACTAGTGAGCTGTGGACAAGGATTAAGTATTTTTTTCTCCTATACTGAGATTCACTAGGTCACTTGTGCAAAGCTACAGTTCCTCTGTATCACTCTGTTCTATATTTCTTATTGCTGTCATGTATAGAAAACGAACTTATCACAGATTGTCCTTTTTAAAGTCTGAGCCTCATGGTACAGTTTTTAATTTTGATAACACTGCGAGATCCTGAGTCTTACCATCAAATAATGACTACAAAATGGTTTGGGATATTGATAAGCAGACTTCTATATAGATACAAATAATCTGCTTCATTCACTGTGCCTTTGAAGTTCTCTTTTTTTTGCATTCAGGAAACCCTTTATGGGTTCTAGCACAAATTAGGATCCTGTCTGGGTTCTTTAAGCCTGTAATTACCTGCAGATGAAACTGTATCTATTTAAGTGTTTAAGCATCTGAAACAGATACTCACATGTCTAAATTACAGTAATTTTTGCCTTCTCTCTGCAGGTTCAGTTCTTGGCCCAAAAGTAACTTAGGCCATTCCATGCCTATTCACTGCATTTTTCACAATAGGACAGGGGTGGTACAGCCCTCTTTTTGTAACTTTGTAGACATTTTCATGGCATATAATTACTTAGCATTTGTATACTTTCAAAGCCCAGAGGAGACAAGTAGTTTTGCAAGCATATAACTGGATTTACTGTAACAGCAAGGCATGCAAGACAGAGGGGAAATCTGTGCTAAAGCTGCAGCTATGGCTTTTCTCAAGAAAAGCAAAAGAAAAACCAAACAGCTAGAATGCTTCTTTCAAAAGGCATCAACTGTGAAAAGCAAGACTCTCCCAAGAGCGTTAAAAGGGTGGGCAGTGAAGAAAGAGCAAGGTGGTTGCTGCCACTGAGGGATTCTCAGATGTAAGGATCCAGGTGTTATTCAAATAAAATCATCTGCTGGCAGAGCTGCAAAATCACTCACTAATAAGAATGGATTGAGCATTGCCTGGGGGGCTGACATAAGCTCAAAGGAGAGCCTCTCCTACACACTACATTTGTCTTACATAAAGGCTGGATTTTTGATTCACTGAGGTTGAATTTGGATGATCTGCTTCCATTATCACTTACCCTACTAACACAGCCCATTGATTTTACTACCACGTCTGTTCTCTCTCATCCTCCTGCTTCTGTTTTCCAGGAAACTTGTCTTACAGCCACTGACTCCAGAGGTTATGACCAGTTCCAACCTGTGCTCCCCTCACACAGCCCCACACCCCAGCAGAACTTACCTGCTGCAGCACCATGGTTTTGAGGCTGCTACTGCTAAAAACCTTTACAGCCTGCCAGGACATTACACTTCTATATTGTCCAGCTGCCACTGGCCTCTGGCAGGCTAACTTACCCCAATAGTTACTACTGTGATAAACACTGCTACTTAGAATATGCACGCCAACCAAAATGTGTTGCAGCATGTCAAAAAAATAAGTGACAGGTTTTTCTTTCACATGGTCTGTCCCTAATATAAGCTTCTATAAAGCTTCTACATGAACATTGCATGTGTTCATAGTATACACATAAAACATACATATATGTTTACTCAGATATTTATTCCCAAAACCAAGTCCAGATACGTGTTCAGGCAACATTCAGTGCCAGAATGATTGCCTCCAAGACTACTCTTTAACAGGAATCATCCCTAAATTAAATGTATATGGATTTCCCTCCCTGGTGTGTCTATGCACTTATTTTTTTATACATACATGTGCCTCTCTGTGTATTTTACATATAAGTTAATGCATGAATAAGCCAGTAAAATTTTTTAGTATAAAATATAACTGAATTGTTAAAGTTTAGGTAATTCACAATACCTTGAATCTGTAAGACAATAAATACAAAGCTTCTTTCTCAAATAGAGAGCAGCAACCTGCCTTTGAAATGGGAATATCCTTTCCATGCAACCTGTCTGCCCATGTCAAACCACAAATCTATAGTTACGATCTACCATGCTCTTCTGTGCCCAGAGAGGGAAGAGAAACATTGCTGTGCAACAGTAGACAAAGTCTCAATTGACTCTCCCTGTTTCACTGACCAAAACAAAATGCAATTCTCTACAGTTATATTCCAAGCAGAATTGTCTGTAAGTATGCACAGGAAAAAGGCCATATTTTGAAACTTTTATCCACTGTACATAAGTCAGAAACCTTTTTATAAGTAGCAGCTTCATGCTGAGCATCTGAATTCCTCCCTCCCTCCCTCTGCTTCAGGCTTTTTCTGAATGAACCTGGTGATGGTTACCCTCTGACTTCACTGAAAAATCTGGAATCTCTTGGAGTCCTCAAAGATACTGCAGAGAAGTCTGTAGACCAAGGAGTAAATGAATTTCAAATAAGTCAATGGTCTACCAGTCTGTGTTTGCTAATCTTCACTATTTTTCCCCAAACTCTAAATTACCCCAAGTGGTTTAGTCTGCAGATTGATTTAGCCTCAGCTGAAAGTGAGGAGGATTTTTCCATTAATTGTAGAAAATGCTGGATCAGACTTTACACATTTTGCTCCTGAATCAAACCTTAAAGATGTCAGTAAAGTGCCTTTTATGAAGTTTAATGGGCTTGTAGTCATTCCAGTAGTTCAATATTCAAAAAAAAAAAAAAAAAAAAAAAAAAAAGAAAAAAAAAAGAAAAATGCTTATTTCCTTAAACTTATTCCAACTAATGTGGTTTTTGGCCTATTTTTCTTTGTTTCTACCCCTCCCAGTTGGTTCAAATTAGCTTGCTCATAGTAAATGTCAGCACCGAGACAAAGACTCAAATAAACACAGAGACTCAGCAATTCTCTGAGGTCTGGTCCTCTCAGGATGCATGAGAGGGAAGACAGCAGAGGAACCTTGTTCTCTTTCATGCCTACATAAAAGACATCAGTCCCCAAGGCGGTTTCTGCACTGCGTTCAGACTGCAATGGAGGCACTGAGTCGAGAGCAGCCAGAACGCGTCACTGCTGGGGAAGCTGCGGTGTCACCGGCCACAGAGCCTTGGCCGTGCAGGCACTGCAATTTCACTGCCATTCATCTGAGCCGGGCACGTTGTAGCTGGGCTGATACACCTCTGAGTGCTGTTCTAACCCTCCCACTCCAGGCTAAGTGCCAATTTCAGCCCTGAATTTGTACTTTTTAGGCTTTGATGTGCAGGGCATTTAAGTCAATGGAGAGATTCCCATTTGCAAGCACCTTCCTGTGCTTAGCTCACAGCTCATCAGCTTGCTGAAGCACTTACCTCTCCTAAAGCACCCAGGCATCACAAGTGAGGTGGAAAGGGATTACTTAGCCACTCTTTTAGATTTGCTTTAGCAAAACAGCCTTAACATTCTCTAAATTTAAATAAAATAATGGTTACTAAAATAAAACTCAGGTGCAGTTGTTGTCTGAGGCAATGTGTTAGTACCTGCTCCAAATTAACATCTGAATACTAGATAAAATACTGTGGGTTGTGAGCACATCATTATTACAGCCACAATGGTCTCTCCTTTCTATAGTAAATAGACTTCAAAAGTATTGCACAATATTGGAGCTTATGAACACCTCTTAAGAAATCATGTTGAAGACTCAGAAAATAAAGATTTTTTTAAACAACAACCTCACTTTACAGTCTCACTTTACAGCCAGAAGCTGTATTGCTCTGTGGATTAGACAGAGGGCTAGTGTGTCCCCTAGCCACAGCACTTTGTTCCCTGGATAGTGAATTATTAGTGAAAACTGGCATGCATTCTATTACTAAGATACTTACACAAAAGAATAATTCCTTAGAAATAGGAAATTTTATGATGCTCAGTGCTCTTTAAATTATTTCAGGATAAAATCACCATGATGAACTTCCTGCTCTGGTGTGTTCAGCTGTTTTGGTTTGTTGTTGGCTGTGTTTCAAAACAAAGCTTTCATAAATGTGACCATTGGTTTCCAATAGAAAGGTTTTCATGCCCGGAGCATGCTGTCGATGGCTGTTCTTGTTTGCAGCCCTTGCACTCTGCACGGCTCTCTGCAGCTGACTGCACTGACGTCAACTCCAGCACTATCGACACATTCTTTTGTGTGGTGTGAATGAAAAAGTAAATTGATCCCAGTGGGGACTGTGCTCACAGTGAAGAGAGAAAAGCTGCCACTCTGCTAGCTATAGGTGGCATCAGATGTCTGTTAGTACAGTCCTTGCTTTGGCACTCAGATTAGACAGGACATCAGTTAGGGGGGTGTTTTGTGCCCCTCAAAAAACCCCATGTTTTTTGGGGGGGGTTTAACTTGACACATGAAAATTAATAATAATTTAAATGGCAAAGGATGTAAAAAAGATCACCTTGTATCAAGGAGGTAATTTTAGAAAGGACAAATATTATTATTCTAAATTTATGGATAAGTGTAATCTCCTTGGGGCTATGGAACAAAGGCAAGGAATAAAGGGGAATAAAAAAACAGTCACCAAATCTTTAACTTGTGAAAAAATACCCATTTTGGAATGTTGAAGTCACCTGTGCTAAATAAATTATGCCTGCTAGGATTCTGGGCTCACATATTCTGAATTCTAGTCTGAAAGTCCAAGTATTTATTACAGGAGCAGTGTTTCTTAGCATGAAAATGCAGAATTAAAAATTCTACACTGAAGTTTTGTTTTAGTTTTGGTTTTAACTATTGTTTTCTATGGGTATGTGTATCAAAGACAAAAGAAAAAAGGAGTTATTTTCTAAGCTTTTCCAACATTTCCTACATTTACGCTCTACCACTATCAGTTCCTATATTTATAATGTCCAACATTTTTATCCTTTCAGAATCCCTGTGAGACAGGTCCTTCATTTAAGAGTGGTGCTCATACATGTGTGTGAGAGGATTAGAGGAACAAATGGTGGCATTACTCAAATTCCCTAGAAAACCTGTGACAAGGCAGGAAAAGAAACTAAAAGCTGAGATGGCATCCCAGAAATGAATTTTCGTGTCTCCTCTTCCATCACACAACAGCTGCCACAGGCTTGCTATCCCCTATGCTCACACCGAACTGGACTCATACTGCAGTATAATGCTGTCAATAGTTACCCATTGGTTAGGCGTGAGGTTTGGCCTCCTAATTTGCAGGCTATTTCCTGTTTATCATGATTTTTCTTCATTATTACCTAGCAGTGTGTGAATGTTATGAATGACTTGAGCTGGCAGACTTGGTGCACTCCTTGTAAGGCGGAACTAACAAAATCTGACCTCTTATCTACAATCTGACACGATGGGAAAGCTGACCTGTAAGGTTTCTGGAGTGCTAACACTGCACTTACAGACATGACATTCACATCCTTGAGTCAGAGAAGCCACATGCCATCATAGTAATGGGTGGTTACACCCAGGTTTATTCTATTAGAAAGGTGAGCTCTTGTGCAGAAAGGCATCACAAATTTGGCTGCCCCCTGTGAAAGCACATATTCTGCTCAAGTCCCACTGTATGGAGGTGTTTGTAGAGAAATTCCTTTCTACCTATTTTCCAGGCTGCTTGATCTTAATAGAAATACATATTGTAGGTAACGTCAGCCAAATCCCCATAACCTGGCTTAATTATGAAAGGAGCCCATACTTCACCTTTAGTAAAGGAAGGATAATTAGTTGGGTAAGTCAGACAGGCTTTGGCTGACTTAATTTCCTTCAGGAGCGTATACAGTTTCATTGTGGGGCAGAACTGCCCATGTGATTTCTCTGTGCACTTTTGCTTCTATTCAAAATTGCCTTATCCACCCCCCCCCCCAAAAAAAAAAAGTTTTAATGTCAATGTTAGCTAAGAAAAAAAAATGGAGCCTTTTATTTCAAAAGCATAACTGCAGGGTAGAATCTGAGGGCTGCAAAGTTACCAGTTCAGGATGCTGCTGCTCTTTCCTACAATGGAGCTTGACTCAGTGGAACTTGTTTGATTTCAGTGCTCATGAGCTTGAGACCATTTTCATCTTCTAGATCAGAGACTTCAGAGAAAAAGGGAAGAGTAATTTTTATAATCCTATTTTAGTATTTGAAGGGTCATTTTTAATTTTTATTACCCTATTTTAGTATTTGAAGGGGTATAAAAATAGCTTGATGCCATAGGCAGAATATTAGCAGTGCCATTTTGCTACTTTTAAAAAATATATATGCATTACAGGTATGGGATTTTTTCTATAGATTTTCCATATAGGTTTTGTCACAAGGTGACCTAGTCCACATGAGAACTTCCAAGTGCTACCTGCATAAAACTCAAGGATAAATAAAGTAATTTTGATGCTCCACCAAGAACTCTGTGGGGTTTGCTCCTTTTTATTACTCTGTTGAGTGTTACTATAAATCTCAGTGTAAAAGAAGAAATAATTTTTTCTCTGAATTTTCATCTAAGCTGGATTTTTCAGGCCCCACATTAAAAGAGGTGCTTTAGGGGCCACAGAAAAACTATCTTATTTTGACACACTTGGAATTACATTTTATTATGTTAATTACAAAATGCTTTTTGAAAATCAAATTGATTATTTTCTCCTAAAATGTTCTTAACATTTAAAAAGACTGAAATTCAAGTGAACTGTCACAATTTTTCAATCAAAGCAGTTGAAGTGATTTAAATGTTTTATTTCTTAATTTTACCCTTCTTTTTTTCCAATTTGTTTTTGCTTTTGTTTCTTTTGATGGGGAAAAAAGAAAAAAGTGGGGGGAAATCATTCTGTTTTCATTAAATAGACAATCTGGTGTCTGTCCTGCTTTACTCCCATTGGAAGAGCATAACAGATGTACAAGAAGGACTAATGTTAAATATCTGATAATTTTTATAGACATTAAACTGCTAAAGTGTTCAGTAACTTCTCTCCTCTTGCCCACCATCCCCTGCCCATCCAGCTGCAGTAAGAACTTGAAGTGCATGTTGTCAGCGAAGGGAGGAGTTCCAGAGCACTGAAGCACCATCTGGCAGTGATGTCTGTTAACAGGTCTGATGTCTGGTAACAGGTCTGTTACCAGATTAAAATTGGGAAGCTGGGCAGCCTTTGAGCCATTATGGATTGACGCATGAAAGTATGATTTTATGCTGGAAACACAATATTAGGGAAGATTGCCTGGGTGTCCTTATAAGTTAATATAAAAAATGTATGCAAAAAGACTGAGGCGATGCAAACACAATGGATTTATGTTTTCATAGAAACAAAGCTATGAATTGCCTGAGTGCAGTGCACTCTAACTAAACCCACTGGATTGAGTGTGCAGCTCATATGCAGCCAACATGTTTGGTGAGTAGAGGAAATAGAAGCAGCAACTTGGACTTAGGACTGTTTTTTCCATCCCCCATTACTCAAATTAACTGTTTTCCTGGAGTAGGGTGGCAGAAGAGGAGACACCAAGTTTTGAAAGACAAGGGTTTCAGAGATTTGGAAATGTGCTTGGTATTTATGGATCAGGGGGATTTTTCTGTACAAGTTCTGCTCCTTTCCTTCACCTCCTGGTGGCTGTGATGTTTTTATCTGCAGGAGGTGGTGTCCCTCCCCTGCTCTCACAGTCTGGACATTCTTCAGCCCTGGTCAGCCCAGAGAAGAAATGATTCCTGTGATCTGGAGAGGTTCACAAGAGCAGACAAGAGATCTCTCAGGGTGAAGGGGACAGAAGTTGTTAAGTCTACTGCTGATCACAATTGTATTTTTGACTGACTTGAGAAATGTGATTCACCCCTTAGTGAGTGAA
>NW_008240221.1:5898750-5914472 GCF_000691975.1 Corvus brachyrhynchos
TGGAAGATTATTTTCTCTCTTCACCTAGTAAAGTTTCCTACCTCCTTGGTGAGTTGAGAAGACTGCCTGTGAACACCATGTGGGTTTTAGAAAGACATGACTTGGGAATATTAACCCATTAAGTAAAGTCTGTGGTAGTTCACCATCAAACCACTGTCTGATAAAAGTCCCAAATTCTTCCCTGTCCAGATATGAGGAGTATTCAAAATAGGTGTAGGATGGAAAGATTTGTTACCTGTTACCAGTGATCTAGGCCATCTTTAGCTGGCTCTGGCTGTAGGGTGCCCCTGGGGGAAACAGAAGCAGTAAAAGTCTATAGCTCCCACATCAAGACTGTCTTCTCATTTGGAAGAAGATTTCTAGCTCATAAAGGAAACTTCCTTCTGTGGTGGCCTGTTAACCCTGTGATTCTGTAGGTTCCCCTTGTTCCCTCCCTAGCCCTGGCCACTCCCTTGGTTTCTCCCTATTTGTTCCTGTGCCCCAGCCCCGCCCAGGGACCGCCCCTGGGCCCCTGACAAAACCACCCCGCTCCCAGACCACGCTGTCCCTCTACCTCTGAACATTGTGGGGACGACATGTGATTAAAGTCATCTCAAACCCTCATGAGAGACCCTTCTCTGCCTTCTTTATCCCCACTGCGCTGTAACGCTGCTGGCTGCCAGAGGCAGATCGCGGGGCTGTCCGAAATGGGCTCCGGGATGCGATCAATCGCATGGCCCTAGGAAACCATCACTGAGCTCTCAGGGAGCAGCAGCCTGCTAGGCAGAGTCCAGCGGTTACAACATCCTGCCCTTAAAGATGCACAACTCTTCAACCTAGGCTTGGGGCTGAACAGTCTTTCATAAACAGAAAGTACATTATTTTCTTAAATCTCGTGGCCAGTTTATCAATAAGCTCCTGTAACTAGTTTGAATCTCCATGTTGCTTCCCGTAAAGTGAGTTAGGTTAGGTCACTGCCTGAAATCTGTCATGAAAATTGAAGTTGAGCCAAAAAGCAGCCTTCACAGTGTTCCCGTCCTGGGAAAGTAAAACATGTCAGCAGAGGAGTTTAACAGATTTGTTGTCATGAATATAATTTTGAAACAGAAGGCAAGCTTGTCTCATAGTGCAGTTTGGGGACCCCACGATTAATGCTGCTATTCAGCCAACATGGATGCTTTATCCTCACATATCACAGCATCCCACTGCTGGGCTGACGCAGGGACGCTTGGCCAAAAGAACAGCATGCCTGCCTTAGTTAGGGGTATTTACATGCCTTCAGCACACAGACTGATGTAGTTGCGACCTTTGGAACAGACCAATAGCAAGAACCTCCTCTCTCCAGATACCATGCTGCAGACTCCATCAGACCGCTCTGCAAAATAGTTATTCACCAGCTTGCACCAATTTCCCCCAGAATTGCACTGAGTAGTATCTCTACTCCCAGTGGCTTATGCTACTCTTTTTGGTCATACATAGGGGATTTCTATATGGCTTGAGTCTTCTGTAGAAACCATTTGCTACGGTGATGTTGGCTGCTAGTTATTTTTAACTTGTTTTCCTTCTTTTTTTCTCAAAATAAAATATTTCTATGAGGGGTTTATAAAATTAGTAATTACTGGAGAGAAGTGAGACCAAAAGGCAGTTTATTGCACAAAAAATATTTTAGTTTTTAGATTACATATACTTCCAGTACCACAGAAAGCAGTGATGGATGGTAGAAAAAGCATTAAGCAGGATTGGAGGGAAACTCCCATGGCTGAAAACATATTCAGTTGCATGGTAGAAGTCAGGAAAGCCTTTGGCATTTATTCAGGCTAATGTTGTGGAGGCAAAAAGCTGAGAAGTGCTTTAAATGGCAATGCATTACAACAGAAGACACAGTATTTACTTATGTTAGAACGTAAAAAAACCCAACAAAACCAGCAAGTGAGAGAGGAAATGTGGAGTGGGATGGACCCTGATTTATCTCACCTTCTTCAATTAATGATGTCCCTAGCTATGTGGTGTCCCCTGCTTCCAAGCAGTGCTGATGTCTGGAAGAGATGCCCAGGTCACTGATGTCTTATCCAGCAGGTGACAATTGTGCCATGACCTCTCTTCCCATTGCTCTTCCAGTATTTAACTGTTCTTTAACTCCTCCAGAGCTATTGCTTCACAAGTCGAAATTACAAATCAGTTCTTGAGGACACAAATGGTTTCCTCACGAAATAAGCTCTCTTTGCAAAATTGTTTTCATCACGTTTATGTATTTTCCATTCAGTGGACCAGTAATGATACTAATGATACTGATTATCCTCATTATTCTTGAAAAAACTTTCACTATATAGTAAAAATAATTATGGTAGTTACATAAAAAAGGTAGAATGAGAGAGGTCTGTAGAGGACAGTTAGAAAGACTAATAAGGAAAAGTATCTGAATTAATTGAAATTTAGGAGAGCTAATAACCCTATTAGAAGGAGTCAATTGAGCCTAAAGCATTAGCAACCTACACATTAGAAGAATACCATTTTTAGTTTTCATATATATATTCCTAATGCCTTATCAGGAAACCAAATTCTGAAGCCCTTAACTCAATTTTTATTTACTTCTCACTCAGAAAAAACTTTAATCAAGTTCAATCAAGACCTTGCCCAGCATGCTAGATGAGCTGTGTCATGTTTTACTGCCATCAGATGATAATAAAAAGTTACCTCTATAAAATATAACGAAGTAAAGGACATTTTATGCTGATTGATTTAATAACACTTTGTGCTTATACAGCCAAGCAAGGCTCTCCAAGTGCTGTACAAACACTCATGAATGAATTTTAAAAACAAAGTCTGTGATTTAGTAAATTAAAGTTTATTTTAGCTTTCCTGATAAAAAGGCACTCTTGGGTTAGATGGCTGAAACGCAAGTCTCTTAAACCAAGGGATCCAAAGCCCGACCCTTCCTACATGTGCTGTGGCTCTGCCTCAGTGTGGCCACATGATCACAGGCTTTGCTCAGATTTCCTGATGCTTTGATTGGGAAGCTGTTTTATCTCAGAACCATGTCATACAGATTTTTTCTGTCCTCAATATTCCTTCAAAGTTCAATTTACTCTGCTTGGCTTAGTCGTTCATTGTCAGAACTGGTATACTTGGAGCAAAATCTCCTTTTTAGAAATGCAGGCTGACTATCCACTCAGATTTGGAAGTATTGGCCTCTTTTTCAGAACTCCTAAATTACTCTCACTGTATTTCAGTAAGTTAATTTCATGTGAAAATAATGCAGAAGGAAACGTAGCAGAGGTACTGAGTTATTTCTACCATGACTTGTTGATTCCTTCCTGTTATTTTTTATTGTTCTTTAAGCAGAAGATAAATATATCTGAGTCAGGAGCCTTCTGCTCACAGTGGAAATGTTCAAAATGCAATCATAAAATTCTATTAGGCTGTCATTGCCTTTTCAGACCTTCTAGTCAGAGGAGCTTGCTCACCGTCAGAGATCAGAGATCACAGCCTGCTACAGCCACAGACTCACAATGAATGAAAGAATGCATTAGGATTTGTGGAAGGCTAAAGACAGGGCTCTGCTCTTTATATCCTACAGCTTTAGGTGCTCAGCTATAACAGTAATAAGCTATCAGAGGTGTGGTATCAGTTCTGAGTAATAGGGAAGTACCAGGCCCTAGAGAGTATGTTTGAGATGGAAAAGATCTACTGTTTCAGAGAATCTGTGTCCATGCTGAGATGTGATAATGTGTCTTTCTGCCTAATCTTTTGTGGTGTCAACTTTCATTCAGGTGATTGTTAATCTCTTCGACTCCTACTCAGTCATTTTCATGGTTTCATCTGACCTTCAGTCCTATCCAGCACTGATAGATTCCTTATGTCCTTAAAGCCTTTACTGAGAAAGGCCCACAAAGTGCTGACTTTGCTTGATAATCAAAGCACGACCTAATATATCACATGAAATTTCATCTGATATTGCCCATTTGTCTTTCCCATGGCTTCCAAGCAGTAGAGAACTGGGACTTCATTGTGTTGTTTTCCTTTTGGTTCTCTCTTTCTCCCCCACCCCAGGACTTCCAGACTGAACATCGCTCATCTCCTCTTCTGCCCTCCTCCTGCTCTTTGCTGAATTTCTTGCAGCAGTCATTCTTTCTTGTTTACCCCAGGATCTGCCACAGTCCGAACTTCATTTCCTGTCTTAGCTGCTTCTCCATCTCGAGTGAAAATGCATTTAGTCTGTCTTCCTCCAGAACCACTGACTCTCGAACAAGGCAGTTTAACTTCTTCCTCACAATGTCCAAGTTCACATCCTATGGTATTCACTTGTCTCTACATTTTGATGCCATCAGCTATACTGAAAATCATGTTGACATCAGAATATATTATAAAATTCAGAAGGTGAAAAGTGTTTGGCTCTATTTTGCAGTATTTTCTTGAGTAATAAGATGCAAATGATAAATTTCGTAATATATCTATTTCTACATTAAAGATTGTTCTTTGTGAAATGAAAGCATCTATAGAAGCAAAATCTAAGATCTCAGCTCTTCTTTTCCTAACACTTCGGTACCAGTGTGCTGGTTTTAACTGGTGTAGAGTTAATTTTCTTCATGGTAGCTGGTAAGGGGCTGGGTTCTGAATTTGTCCTGACAATAGGGTTGATAATATAGAGATATTTTTGTTACTGCTGCTGGGCATTGCTCCCACAGAATCAAGGCTTTCTCTGCTTTTTGTGCTATCCCACCAAGGAGGAGTCTGGGAATGCACAAGGGGTTGGGAGAGGAAACAGCCAGAACACTGGACCCCAACTGACCTCAAGGATAACTCAGACCATATGGCATCATGCTCAGCATATACAGCTGGGGGGAGGACAAGGAAGGTGTACAGGGAGACATTTGGAGTGATGGTGTTTTTCTTCCCAAGTCAATGTCACAAGCGATGGAGCCCTGCTCTCCTGGGCATGGCTGAACACCTGCCTGCCCATGGGAAGTGGTGAATGAATTCCTTGTTTTGCTTTTTTTGCTTTGCTTTTCTTTGCTTTTGTGTGGAGCTTTTGCTTTACCAATTAAACTCTCTTTATCTCAGCCCTCAAGGTTTTTTACTTTTACCCTTCCAGTCCTATCCCTCATGCCACTGTGAAGGTGTAACACCAGAGGGAGGCTAGTGAGTGGGTCTCTGGGGCTGAAGCTGCTGGCTGGGGTTAACTCACAGCAAACAGTTTGGTTAAAAGTCTTTTTGTGTTTGTGTGTGTACTGCTTTTATTTTATAACAAAATAATTTTAATTTTATGTAAAAATTATATTTGAAATTCCCTTTTATCAGTTCAGAGTGTTTTGCTGTCAAGCAGGAACTGATACGCATTTCTATTCTCTGTGTTTCCTGAAAGGAACCTTACAGTCCCAGAGTGACCCTTTGGTAGCTATTCTCAGCACTGGTGAGTCATTCATTAGAGCTTTTGAGTCATAGATGGTATCAGTTTCACATAGGCATCAGAATCACAACTGCACTTGCTATGTAAGAAATGAAAGCAACAGTGGGACACTAAATAATTTGGCAAAACTTCTCTGTTTTCTTGCTTTTCCACATCCTAATTTCACATCTTCTGAAGCCTGTAGACATTAATTATTGAAATGTATTTTGTCACCTGCAAACTTTATTTTGATCTGCTTGATAAGAAAAGGTAAAATTTATTGGGCTTTGCTGTGCTGTAGCTAGCACAGTTTTCTCCAGGCAAAGGATGTTTTGCAATGACATTGAATGTGGATTTATTCCTTGAGAGATTATAGTGAGTTGTCTAAGGGATAAAAGAAGCGCACTTTTTGGGATAACTAATTCTAGGACAGAGTTCTATCTACCCTAGAGTCATAAAACAGGTTAAGGGAAGGCTATTTGACAGGAGAATCTTAAGCAATGAATGACGTTTTGATTCATTTCAGTTCATTTATTGATTTACCTGCAAGTGGCAGCCCTTTCAATTTTCATTTAGTAAATTAAAAAAAAAATAAATTCAGTACAACAGAAATTAAATGCAAAGCTCATTTGAAGACAGATTTTACCATTCTTCTGTGCCATCCTCATTTAACATCCAGAGACTCCTACCATTAGTGATGTCACAATTTGCTTTTTAAAATTAAAAAATCTCTCCACTCTTCCCTCCTCTACTGGTTTCTCTAATTAACAGATGAGTATCTACACCAGCCAAGGAATTTCCTACATGTTCTCTCTAGGCTTCAGCTTCAGTCTTCTCAAATATAGGCTCTGGTTTTAGAAAGCGTAATTTTTGTTTTGAAAGGACAGGCTATTGTAGGGTAGGGGGATAAAAAACGGGATTGAAGTCCGAGATTCCTGCAATCTGCAGCAGTGGAACATAACAACGGATGGCGGCCAGGTGGTGGCTCTGATGGTTTCTGGTACAGAGTGACACTTGATGCTCTCTTTGCAGGTGGTTGTGGTTTCAAAGGCCTGTGGGAACAGAGCTGAAATAAATTGTTCTTTTAGTGGAGAGTACTCTCTGTAGCTTGCTTGCAGCAAGATACTTGCCATTGCAGCAAGATTTCACCTATACTTGAAGTCTTCCTCAGAGTATTTTCCCTAAGAAAAAGATGCAGTTTCTAAAAAATAAGAATAACCTAGGAAACGTTGCATGTATCTCAGTTTTTTTTTTACTTTTTCATGAGGGAAAATTTCCATTAAATATTCTGGTCACTTTTATCTGTACGAGGTAAACCAGAATACTTGAATTGTCCAAATTAGTTCAGCAAAACACCAAGCTAAATTTTCCTGTTGTAATACATTCCTAGCAGACGTAAGTGTTCTGATCCCTGTTTTTCCCGATTACTATTCTTCCCAGGAAATTTTATATTCCAGAAATCTTTGCAACAAATTTCACTCTGAGATATGTGGTCAATAGGAAGTGGATGTTGCTTGCACATGGGAAGAATAGTTCAGGTAATGAAAATGTAGTCATTGGCTCTCTAGGCTATAAGGAAATGCAGTTTAATGCTAAAATTGCTTGAGAAAGATCTTTGAGTTATTTAACAAATAAAAACTTGTGGAAAGTTTGGGTTTTTTTCCATCAGAAGTGTTAGAATATTCTTGACAATTCAAATGTGACGATTTTCAGTGTGTATATCGTTATATATGAATATATATATATGTAGAAGAATATATGTATTCCCATTGCACAGAAATATGGAAGTATAAATCACTTTTCACGAGTGTAATGTGGAGAAAACAGTAAAATGTCAGGATTATGGATGGGGTAGAAATTACTTATTTTTTCACCTAAATTAATCCAAACTTCTTATTTTTTTGAACTGTTTACTGATTTGTTACTTAGGAAACTTTTTTAATAACACTAGTAGCTGCACAGTAGGTGAAACAGTAAAAATTATTAAAGTGCTTAATATGCTCTTCATTCAGTGACAAAGTTTGGGGACATTGATTTGTGTCTTCATTTTGGTTACCACTTGAATTTATTTACAAGCTCATAGCAAATTTCATATATTTGGGAATTTGAGAATGCTCTTTGCTCTGAGGACCTCCTTCACTTGCTGCACACCTTTGCAGTAGTTCATGAAACTTAAGAGATTTAAAAAATATTTACAATCCTATTGCAATGCTGGCCATAGTAGTCCTATATTTCAAAGGGAAAAAAAAGGAAACAATCGAAAGACTGTGAAGAAAGTACAGTGAAAGACTAGCTATGACTGAATATTTATGTCTGCAATTTCACCTTCATGGTACTGCTTTTAGTTGTAAAATAGCAGCAGCACTCCTTGGAAAATAAAGCATCCATTTTAAAATATGTTCATCTTTAACTTCTATGGTGCTTTAAGGTGCATCTGCTTTGCTGTCATGAAAACGAGGGTAAGAAATTAATTTAAATATTGGACCCTTGGACTGTAAGTTTATTTTTCTTATTATACCCTCAGAATGTTTTTTCCCAGACTAAAGCTTTTTTTGTCAGAAAACATAAGCAACGCCACCTAACAAGTTCACAACTGGGACATTGCATTGACTGGTTAGGTTGGAAAGAAACAAAGAATGAACACCTGATAGAAATTATACTTTGAAAAAGCAGCACACCCTTGAAAACAGGGAGCAGTAGGTTGTTTCTATGGCAGATTTAATCTCTTTGTGTGCTTTGGTAGGAGCTACACTCAGTTGCATGTAAGCACAACTGAAGGGCACTGTTCAGAGGAGATTTAACTCAGTTTTTTAAAACTGGAAGCTGAAGAAAAAGCTGGGTTAACACAACAGGCAACAAATTTTGCCTTAACCAGTTTATGTACAAATTTTTTGAAAGTTGGAAAACTCCTTCAAGCCAAGTCTGATTGAAATGAATGCATTTCAGTGCAGAGCTTCCCTGTGCCAGAGGAAACTATTGACTTTCATACAAAAAATTCACATTTTATAATTGTTCCAAAACCCACCTGTGAATGAGAACTTTACCATTGGTTACAAAGGTTTTTTTCAGGCTCTAAATGAAAATTTCAGACTGCTAAATGTTAGTTCCAGCTTTCTTTCCCTTGTAGAGAGGATTAAGGTCAACATTATTTCCACTCTGAAAAAGCATTTTAATTAATTACCTGAAGTTTTAAAATATGATACTGATTTAAAAGTATAAAATTCATCAGACTTATGATGATGGGAAAAGCAACAAGTATGTCTCTAACAGGAGATGCAGGTAGGTGAGAAAAAACAAAGAGAATATAAAACTAGTGCTGTGCATGACTATTTCCTCAGTTGTGGTGAGAACAAATATGAATATCTATAAATATGCTTGAGTGAGAGAAGATGCAGAGGTATCTTCTGAGAGATGAAAGAGGCAAAAAAGACCTCAGACCCAGATTCTCTAAAACACTCATTTGTACATGTGCACACACACACTGTCAGTCCATCTCTTCAGCAGCAGAAATCTCAGGACTCTACTGCAAACATATCTACTTTCTGCCAATTTTCTTGTATCCAACCCCTCTGGCTTAACATATGTGGAATTTTAGAATCATTAAGTAATCTTTAATCACTCCACCTTTGGCATCTCTAGGCTCAAATCCTAGCAGGATTTAAAAGACTGCAAAATCAGCATTGAACAAACAATAGAACTCACTTGACGAGACAATCAGAATAGTTTTCTTGTGAAGAAGCAAATTTTGTAGCCTATTAGATATTCATTAGTATAAGCATACCCAGTGATTCCCAGTAATACTATAGCCTGTTTTGCCTTCCTTCTACTTAATTAGAAGTCCAATCAGCACTCACTTTATGAGATGTCAAAAGACTCTGAAGTAAAAAGTACACTTCTAAAATTCCTGTAACTTCTAAACTAAAGAAGCGAAAAAAGAGGTCAAAAGGAAATAGGACATAGATGAAAATATGCTTGTGTTAGTTAAGAGATAAAAATAAAGCAGTCAAAATGAACTTGTTATAAAGCGGATAATGTCTGTCTCCCTTTGTCCTAATGAGAATGATTCTGGCTATAGTAAGTGAGATAATCTATCTACTGTGAGCAGATTTATCATAGTCTAAAAATCACATTTATCATCATGAAGACACTTTAGATACCCCAAGTAAAGTTGTTGCAAAAGAATTCAGCTGGACAGGTGTGTCCCATCTGGGTTTTAGTTTAAATATAAAAGAAAAAACCCCAACTCCCAAACCCTGGTACTTAACATTTCAATATAGTTTGCTCTTTCTCCTGGGACAACCCATTGAATTTTTCAGCTAACTTGTGCACTATTTTAAGCATAAGATAAAGTGATAGTTTTAAGGGGAATTGCATAGTTGCTTATATATGCAAGGAAGAATGTTTAAAGACAAGCAAAATGAATCTGTCTCCTGAGTTACCTGTTTTTCTTTATTAAGCATAAAGAAAATGTAGGCTCCTACTTGAAGAAGAATTACCATATTAATGGTACCATATAAAGGCACTTAAGAGTGGCAGAGCAGACCCAAAACAGGTCTGTCTAGTTTTGCCATTCCTTTAGAGAATTTACCTTGATCTATGTCTCATTTTTTTGCTTACCTCTCCAGAAAGAGAAGTTCTGGAATCTCATTCTTGACTGGGTGCACTTTGCCTGCCCTTTGAGAATTATCAGGTCTTATAAACAACTTCTATATAATGAAACTTGCTTGCATGGTAGTTAATTGCTTCTTTCAATGGGAAGGAAAAGAAATTTATAAGTCAACGTAGGACAGACAGATTCCTTGTGTAGTTTGTGGGGACTCTTTCCATATCTGAACTTGTTGTGAGGCTCAGGAGGATTGTGCCATGCCAGCAGCCGAGGTACTGCAGTGAGTGGGAAATGCTGAGGGCAGCAGGCACTGGGCTGCTTGCAGAGAGCTGAGTCATTGGGTGATTTGTTTTGGACAGCCCTGTGTGGGCCTTTTAAAATATTGGGCTTTCACCTGAGCGATACAGTATTTTTTTAGGGAATCCTTTCTTGCTACAGCAGGGAAGAAGAAAGGCAGTACTACTTACTCCCTCGTACTTGATGGGAAAAGTTCTTGAGGGCATGGATTTATATTGGTCAGATATATATATATAAAAAAAAAAAAATATATATATATAAAATGTCTTTGTTATTGAAATGCACTTGACCTGTGGGGAAAAAACCCTGTAATTGCATGGATGTATGAATTCTGTTTGTTTTTAATTTTTTCTCTTCTTTTTGTTTGCAGTTCGTACTGTCATGAGAAATTATTAGAACACACAGTTCTGACACAAGAATCTGTATCATACAAAAATTATAAAAAAACCAATATTAAAGCATTTCATCTCCCTTCTTTGGCTTGGTGATTTACTCATTGAATTAAAATAAATAGATTTCAAAAAAGAAAAAAAAAAATCACCTGCAAAAACCTTTATTGACACCAAAATGTACACCAGACACATCCTGTAAGCCCGAAATCTGAGAAATCAGATGTCAAGAGAGAAGTTTCCTGAACTCTTTATCACTTTTTCTTTGTTTGAAATACTGTCAGCAGCATTCCCCCAAACCACATGAACTTTCTACTTTCATCTGCAACAAACACCAAAAAGAAACATGTATTCCAGCTCACAGACCGGTTTATGTAGTTCCTCGGGGTCTCAGACTTGTTAAGGCAGAATGTTTCCTGAGCGCACGGAACAAGTGTGAGTCAGAGAGACCCGTCTGTTAATACAAAGAGCATGTGAGGTCAGCCTTGAGACTCTGAAGTGTGAGTTTGATGAAGTTCTTGTTTATGCTACTAGAAGGTTTCCAGTAAATGATACAAATCCCACACCTAGTCCATTTGCCAGTGCATATTTCCTCCCTGCAATGTATCTTCTAGATAAAAAACATGAAAATATTATTTTTCTTGTTTTTTCTTCCCTTTTTTGTCTTTTTTTCTTTTAACTCTTTCTTTTCTGCATTCACTAATTCACTTATAAATAGCACTGCCACCACAGGAAGTGATAGATTCTGATAAGACATTTTATGGGGCTGACAAAATTGCCTGTTCTTATGCATTAGGCAGAGATGTAGAGATGATAGACTAATATTAAATATTAGCATAAACATGTGTTGCAGATCCCATATTTATACCTAAATCTGGATGAATCAACACACCCTCAAAAGGTATTGAATGCTCTGAATGAGCAGCACACGAGGCTACCTCAAGTTTTAAAAGTGTTAGATAATTTTCATAATATTTAAAAAACTTTAAAAGAGAGTTATAAGTAAAATCCTCAATAAAATACAACTGCAACCACATGACATATGAAAGAACTGATTTTCTCTTACTCTACGTCATACATACTGAGGATTTAGTCTCGGAGGTAGTTAAATGCTTTGGCTGAAGAGAAGCACATTCATATGAAAATTTTGAGCTGTGCTAATATAAAAACAGGACACAGTTTGTGAGTATTAGCTGTTTTTGTGGGAAAAGAACACCCTACCAAAAATACCATATTGTAGTAGTTAAAATAGGACTGAAAGGCAATGAGGTAGATATAGAGAATGTTTTCCATATGCAGGGAGACTAAATTGAATGGACCCCTTCATCTTGGAAAGAACAACTTAGAGAAATATGACAGTTGCATAAATTTATTGTGGAGAGCAGGGAATACTTGTTGGATCTCTTGCAGCATGGGAACTCAGGAGGACACATACACAATAAAGTTATCAGGTAGTGAGTTTAAAATAAACAGAAGGAAACACTTTTCTGTATTGCATAACTGCACTGTGAGGTAATTTCCACAAGATGTTGTGGATGCCAAAAATATAAATGGACAAAAACAGACTTTAGAGAAATTCATGGGAATTACATCCATAAGTAACCCAGATGCAATGTCTGGCTCAGGAAATATTCAAACTGATTTCTGCTGTAACTGAGAGGACAGATCAAGAGTCAGACACTTTATACATGTCATATTTTTTCCATTTTTCTATATACTCACTAGTAGCCAGAGACTCTCAGGTTCATCCCACCATGGGTCATGACTAGGAAAAATTAAAAATACTCTCTTATGTCTGTTGTTTTTTTGAGAGGAACTGTGATTTTTTACAGAGCCTATAGAAAATACAATATATACATAGAACAGAATTTTGAAACTAAATTACTTTTAAAAAAAAATTTATTTTGTTTTTCCCAGTTCTGCATCATAATTTTCCCTTAGCACTTCAGTGGGAGCAGTCTTGCTCACCTCCATAGCCTCATGGCCGAGATGCTTGGAGTCCCTGAAGGCAGGGGCAGGCTGAGGCTCAGTGTCCTCCAGTGAACAATTCCAGTATTCTGTGAAGAGAAATGAGAGTAAAGGCCATTTGATAAAAAAAGCTGTTTCATGAAAAGAAGGATTTATAGCAATTTCTCCTAACATTAGCCATGGAAATGTGACTAATCAAACCCTCAGACTACCTACAGTGAATCACCATTTAGGTTTCTTCTGTAGTTAATAATGACATAAAAGTGTTAAGGATAGAAAGACTGGTTCATTTCTCTTTCTTCCTCCATTGATTATAAAGAGTTCACAAATAATTTGTTCACAACTAATTATCAACTTTTTATATAGCTAAAGGGTAAATGTGACCCATAATGTCCAATTTCCCAAATTTTTCTCACTCAGTTCTGTGACATATCTCAGAGCTGAATCTCCCTAAATGCTTTGATGTCTCCTTTTGTTTTCTCCTAAATGTGATTTCCTTTCTGAAGCAAATTATCCTTTAGTCAAAGATAGTGGATTTCCAGCCCTAAAAAGCCTTTTATTAATTCATGAACCAGATATAAAATAAACAGTAGCAATTTAATTTCCATCTGCTTATTGCTTTTTCAGGACCTCTTTGTGTACATGCCATCATCATCCTAATAGCTGCTTTGTCAGTTTCTGCATCCCTGCATTTGCATATAAGCTGAGGCTGACAATAAAGTTTCCAGAAAGTGCCAAGTGAGTTGGTGTTCTTGTAATGTGAAACACTTCTCTAGTGGTCTGAGACCACACATCTCATTTCATGTGGGATATTGAACAATTAACATTTTTCAGTCACTTAACCATCTGGACAAAATAGGAAGTAACAACTTAGTCTCACCATAAGCAAGTCATGATATCCTCAGCTTTCCCGTAGATGTAGTTTTAACACAATTTAATGTAATTATAACAGAAGATTTTGCATGAGAAGAAACAATTTAGTGTTCTATGGCATGCCTCAGCTGTGAACCTGATGCTGAGTGAGCTGAGTCTTTCTCTCAATATATATGTAGTATTAGGAAGCATTATGGCAGGGATTTTAAGGCAATAAATTGAAAAGGCTACTAAAAAGTACTGTTTAGTATGAGAACAGATACCAGATCAAATCCTAATTTACATGCTACT
Source organism: Corvus brachyrhynchos (assembly GCF_000691975.1). Lineage (NCBI taxonomy): Eukaryota > Metazoa > Chordata > Aves > Passeriformes > Corvidae > Corvus > Corvus brachyrhynchos. Next base: position 5,912,540 of record NW_008240221.1, read on the forward strand.
CAATATAGGAATTTATCATATAAATCCATTCACCACAGGAAGGATAATATAGTCTCAGCACTTCCAGTCTCTACCTGTATATTTTCTGTATGATAGTGCTAGGATAAACATGGAAGCTTTGCAGAAATCTGGAGACTGTGTTGCAAAAATTGCAAAAAGTACCTATTGCCATTTTATGAACTCCAGAAGGTAAACAAAATCACATCTATCTATGGAAAATCTAGCCAGGCTAGTGTCTATATTTGCCTTTGAAAATCTGTCCCCCTTTGCTACCTCATCATGTCCACTGATTGAAAGATATCACTAAGGTGCAGACCACTGACATTTTTAATTACCTCTTGATTTGGTCTCACAGTGAGGATGGAACCAGAGGAGAGAATGCTTATCCATTGAGTGTATGAGTCTTACAGGCTCAAATACAGCATGTCCTGAAGAAATATTGCTGACTCTCATTGTTTCCATATTTAATAGCTGATGCACTTAGAGAATAATGTATATTTGCACATTATATAATTCTTTATATAAATGTATTGCCATTAGCTTTTAGAATATAATGAGGAACTGAGGCACTTCTCTTGGATGTGGCTTTTCCAAGATCCCACAGAGGTCCTTTGTCTAAACCAAAGCTGGAATTCCCCCTGTTGTCCTGCAGTTCTGTCTTCTCTTGACTCCCAACTTCCTGTCTTCAAACTATTGTTTCTTATTCTAAGACATATAACACGCTTATTTGTTCTTTATCTTTTGAATCCTGATTTAGAATTCTCTGTCTCACAAAGCAGACACTGGTAATTTACATCATGTTATTTCAAAAGCAAAGAAATACTATACTCTGTTTTCTCTTGTAGCTGGCTGAATTCTCACAATCAAATATTGCTTCCTTTAGCTTTTGAAGGAAAATTAAAAGAAGCTCTTGCCCCGCAGTTATTGGCAGCCTCTGCAGTGTTTAATTATTCATATTTCAGGCTCAGATTTACTGTACAGCTTAATCAGCATTTCTCTAGACTTGTGTAATCTAGGAATGGTTTTATGAAGCCTGGCAAAATTGTACATACAGGGTCACACCAAAACACTGTGGATGAATGCACCATTTTAATATCACTATTGCCATTCTAATGCTCTGAGGGGAAACAGAAATCTCTGTATTCTGCTGTGGAAATTCTTCCAAATTCCAAATTCTTCCAAACTTGCTTTTTAAATTTAGCCTGGAATTTTCCTGAGGTGTATTGGCAAACAAATGGCCTCTCCTATTTTCTCCTGGGAGGAGGTCAGGGCTCTGATGGCCTCCTCACTGAATGTTAGTGCACTTCAGTTCTCTTTGGGAGGTGAAAAAACTATTTATTCTGTGGTGAAAATGGCACATGGATTCAGGAATGGTTTGGTCCAGAGGTTGTTTCTGTTGGGTAGGTTATGCCACCTAAGGCTTGCCTGTTCATACATTGTCACCTCTCCTCCAGCACACCAGTATTTCTGCAGGACAACAATATGCCTGTGGCCACCCCCTTAAGTTCTCTAGCCCCATCCAAAGGTGTATGAGAAGTTATCAGAGTATATAGAAAACACTCCAGTTAATAATGATAGAGCACTTGCATTACTGCAGACATTTTGAAATTAAATGTAAAAAACCAAATTGGTAATTTTGTATCAGAGCTTCTCTTAAACTAAATAACACAGGGAGGAGTTCAGGTATTGCACCTGTGAAGGTGCAAAAAAGTGAAGAGATGAGACCAGATTTTGCACACTGATCATGTTGAGTGTTAAAGCAGTTGGAGAGTCACCTGTGCAATTTTTGTTTAGACCATCTAATGTTAACAGAACTTACTGTTAAGCAAAGTTCAGAAACACATACAGGCTCTGTTCCCACTAGTCTGAGTGCTATGACACCCTACAAAAAGGTTAGAAGATTAAGAATGTAGCCAGTTCTCAGGGCCAGGGA
>NW_008240221.1:5914929-5952777 GCF_000691975.1 Corvus brachyrhynchos
TGTAGGTTGCTAGATATACACTTGTGTCTAGAGATATGATGTGAGATGCGTGGAAGACCCTGGTCAAATATCCAGTCTCATCCAGAGAGGCCATGTGGACACAAGCCATCCTCAGCCACCAGGCTTTGGTGCCAGGCACCATGGTGTGGACCACAAGGCTTTACCAACGTGCTGTAACCTAAGCTTTCTGGGGTGCTTAGTATAATAACTGTCTGGATGTGATTTGCAAAGAGAAATCTTGGATCTCTCCTATGCATTATTGTGAATTAGGTGCTTCACATGCTTTCTCTGAAGTCTGGCTTGGCAGTTTGAGCAGCCTGTGTTTACCCTGCCTGCACTTTGCAAGGCTCTGGCAGGTTCCAGCAGGAGTTGTTGATGTTGCCTGCAGAAGGGGAAGGTGAGGTGTGCAGGCTGACAGAAAGGAAAGCCGTGGTGAGACCTGCTGCAGCCGTGAGGTGCACAGCAAAAGCTACAACTGTGGGATTCATGGAGGTATCACATGGTTGTGAGTCTGGAGTAACAGACCCTCTCCAGACCCCCTGGAAAATGCTAATATCTCTTTATCCCCAGACTAAATGGCATGGGTTAGCATCCTGTGAAGGTAAAAGCCTCACTAAACACACCTGACACAAGCAAGACCTTGCTTGCATGGGGACTGCAGTCATGAGGAGCCTTGATCAATGCATTTTATTTCTGTTTAAAAGAATCAACTCCAAGCTGTGACAACAGCAATTCATGTGTGCATTTTCACTCAAGAAGAGTTGGAAAACTACAGATCAGGTTGCATAGGTTTTGGCTGAATATCAGAAGCCTGATGTCACATGCATCCGATGTCCCCCAACAGCCCCTGGGGTACATAATTACAGAGTTTAGGCATCAGATTTCCTTTTCAGAAAATGACAAAATTTTGATGTTTCCCACAGAATAGGAATGCATTTTTGTTAAACCACTGCTATAGTTTTCTCTCATTATGTCAAAATGCTGTGTTTTGTAATTTTAATTAATCTCATTTTGGCATGTTGAGTAGGATACACTAAGCATTACTTTAATTATAAGGCAGCTGACTTTGAAAATTACCTATGATATACAATTCACAATGAAAAAGAAACAAATAATAAATTGAAATGAAATATAAAAAGGGTTCAATCAAATTTACAGAGAGCTGCATTTGTTACTTATTTTTCTGGTTCTGATAAAACTGTAGTTTGATAGAAAATCCATCTCTTGAATATTCTTCCCCATTCTTACTACAAACATAATACATTTGAAATGAACTGGTAGGAATATAAGGTGTAGAAAACATCCAAATCTCCACAATGCCTCAATTCAATTGTTCTTTTTTAGATTTGTGGAGAGGAACAATTTGACTCAGAACTGTAAAGTGTTATCTGGAGGTGAAAAGACTTATCATATAGTAGTATATAAGCACAGGGCTAGAAGAAGGTAGGAGAGATGACACTTACTTTCCTTCCTGCTTGTTTAACTCCAAGCTCAACAGCAGGTACAGGATGTTCTGAGGTATTGCAAAAACTCATTAGTTCTCTATAAGGAAAGTTTGCCCTGGAGTTCACAGTTATTATCCTTGAAGCTAACGATGTGAGTTGAAATTCTATGCAGCTTTAGAGCAGCATGTTTCTGCACTTACTGTGTCACCTCAGCTGAACCTTTTTGGCTCCTAGAGAATCGCTGCAGCCCATCAGCAAAATTACAGGTTATGGTGAGCAAATGCTTCAAGTTCTTGGGTAATTTCTGGATTTATCAATGGAAATTTTTACAGCTCTAGTATTTTTCTGCTGAAAGGATAATTATTTTTCCTATTTTGCCTTGAAATGAGCAAATGGATAACACAGACTCCAAGACTAGAGTATAAACACACATAGTTCTATAGCTTCATGTACTCAAAATTTTATTCAGTCACATGAATGCCGTCCATTGAATTCCCCAGTCTCTTACTAAACCTGGAATTACTATTGGCACTGGACAGCAGGTAGAATGCTCTTTGCTTGCAGGTGCAATATACTGAGCAGCATTCATAAGACTTTTCCCTCCAAGAATCATTTATTTGAATGGTAATTCCCCCATTTTTTTCTGTTTACACATTTGTGCTAGAAATCTATGAAATCTGGGTGTGTATGATGTAATTGTGAATACAAAAGGCAGATGCATATGCAATGGACCAGATTTTGAGAGCCTTGTGCTTGGCTGTGAGAGCTGTTAAGTGGCCTCCATCCAATGCTGCTGGCTGGTGCTAAGGTCTTCATTCACTGTGAAGCACAAGATGGAGCCGGATTATATCCATCTCTGGGCTGACCCCAGTGAGGTCGGTATGGCTCCTATCTAAGCAACTGTGTGCACTCCTGACAATGAAACCAGATTAAAACAGCTGCCAAAACACTCCCACAGGACAGTCCACTTGTACAAAGTTCAGAGCTAGACTGAGATTTAAAATCTCTCTATAGGAATTTTACTGTCTAAATGCTTGCAGCTTCCCTGCATGAGAAATTAATCCCAAGAAATTCAGACTAAATTGTTTCACCACATTATAAACTAACATTTTGCATATAAACCAACTCTTTCAATGGTTTGGAATCTTTATATTTAGTTCCCTTGTTAATCCCCTTTTGCTAAATGGATAATTCAAAAATAGGACATAGTTAGGTGCTACTGTGTACCAGCGCAAAATCCAAATGCTATATGATACATTTGATCAAAATCAAAGACTTCTATACCTTATTGTAAAGTAAACCAAGGTCAAATGCATGTGTACAACCTGCAATCTCTGTTTGCAATTTAATTTGTAGCTTGAACAGGACTTGTAATTTAGTCATTAGAATCTAGGATAATTGTGTTGTTTTGCACATAATGGAAGAAGCCCAGATTTACTGCTTGAGATAAAAATACAGTCTATACACTTGTGAGGGCAGTGCCAGAGGGAACATCCTTGGCTCAGTGGTAATTTCTGAGCTGTGTCGTGTACACTAAGGTGATCTGCAGTCCAGACAGCGACTCACCTCAGAGTGTGCTTGCTTCTTCAATAGAATTTTTTATACTTCTAAATTATATGAATTATAGTGAATCTTCCAGCAAAATGCAATGTGTCAGGCAATGACATATAGAAGGTCAAATGGGGTCCTTTGAAAGGCAGTGGACCTTAGTTCAGTGTTCCTATTTCCAAAAGCAATGTCAACACAGGATGAAGATGTGTCTTCATAGCAGGGTTGCAACAGATTTTTCTTCTCTGTTGGCAGGTGAAGGCTCCTTCACCAAGTTTTCCTATTTTGGCATGATGCAGTGAAAGGGACTTTTCCTCTCACCTTTGTGAATCAGGGCCCTATCCTGAACTAAGCATTCCTCTTTTCTGAGAGGGGGGTTTACTAAAAGTAGTAGGGTGCGGCTGTCTCAGGAATGTGGGCAATAAATAAGAGGACTGGAAGCACTGCCAGTTGGGAAATTATTAAGAGGAAGTGTCAGCAGATAGTTTAATTGGTTATAGCCCTTTTGTCATGGTCAACGCATAAACCTCACAGCAGATCATAGCTGGTGATAAACTCACAAGCAAAGAATGACACAGTGGAGCAGAGTCTGTGGTTTGATCCAATTGCCTTCTATTAAGGACACAGACCCCAAAGTGAGGGAGCCTCTGTGAAGATTGGATATCAGCCAGACCAGATTTTAAATGAATTATTAAAATGAGCTCTCGGGTTGTAAGGCAAAAGCTGTCACTGTAGTATTTCCATGCCACCTAAGGTTTAGAAGCACTCAAACATTCATGACACAGCGGTTTTCTTGGTAAACATGGTTTATAATTCTGTTATTACCATCCCTGTAATCTGCTTCTACCAGAAGGGCTGTCAAATCAAATTGCAGTAGTGGGTATTTGCAAGTACCAGTGTCTTGTTCACTGACTTTATTTTTGTTCTTAAGATTGGACTGTATTGAGGATAATGAGAAAAATGTGAAATCTTCAAATTTGATGCTTCTCTGGTGTTCAATGTTTCATGGCTACACAGTAAAAGTGTTGCAGTGACCTGACAACCTGACTACGTTCAAAGTTTCCTGCCACAATATTGACAGATTAAAGGACATGAAGCATGATGGCAAAAGCTGCTATACAAAGAATCACATCTCCTGAGCATCTTGCACTGACTATACCTATACTGTGCATTTTTCTTCCATGAAAGTAAAATCTGGGATGGCTGTTGTAATTTAGATTTGGAGGCTGTTGAATAGTTGTGAGGAAGACCCTGACTTGATCCAGACTAAGAATTTGACAGGTGTAAGCCCTCTGCCATGTAATGACAAGAGCCACCAGCTCAAGCAGTCCATTAAATTGAGCTAATGAGGCAATTCTGTTGTGTATTCAAAGTATGAAAGCAAAGTGATACTGAACTCTACAGTGGGACTTACAGCTGCCTCACCCTGTTTACCTGCCCCTCTCTGAAGATAGGTAGAAGTTGATGACCACTCTAGAAAGCAGAAAATTGTACTATGCTTTTATCATCAACAAGGATTAAATTTTATGTTCCATAAAAATTCTTTTTAACTTTGCAGCAAAATAAGATGACACACCAAATTCTTTCCAATAATGCAAGGCAGCCCAAACCTCAGCTCACTGGCTTCTCTAGAGAAATGGAGGAAGTCCAGGATGGTGCATATGTAAAATCTGGTCCATACTTTCCATTTTTTATGCCAATGACGCTGAGATAACCCCTTTTTCCTGTTTCTGTTACTGTTATTCCCTCATCCATCACTGCCTCAGTTACTTATGTCATTGCAGTAACCTCACCAGAACTCTGATTGCATTTACATGACTTGGCAGCATATATCATGTCTATACAAAACTTCCCAGTCTTCACAGACAAATGGAGAAGGGACAGTATCACAGAAAGTGACAGGTGTAGGGACTATGTTTTATCAAGGATTTTACATAGCAAATGAAGAAAAACAGAAGGATACTGAAATGGTTAGTTTATGCTGAAAGATCATTTAAATGTAATAATATGGAATCAAATTAATTTTGAATGAATTTTCAGGCTCTTAATAGTTTCCATCTTCCAACTTTCCACAGTTTCCATTTCTACAGAAATCACGTAGAAGATATCATAGAAAAGATCATATTATCCTTTGTACTTTAACTCAAAGTTCTGTATAAAATTAAAACAAAAGGAATTTATTCTTTGTGAAATTTGATTGCACTGTGTTCAGTAACTTACTGAAACAGCAAGAACAACAACATAGCTAAAACCAATGATATGCAACTAATTACGCACAAATTTTGAAAATCAATATAAATTTCATGTACTGTACAGGTAATGCTCAAATTACATGATGGAGTTTTTTCTTGCTTTGAACTACAGAAACCTCATTGGAGTCGTGTGCATGTTTATTTGTGAGTGAGGAGACAGGTTTAAAGCACGAGGTAAAAACATAGAGAAAAATTCAATTCTGCATTTTATTATGTGGAGTGAGGATCTTTGGAGCAGATCCAAGAATGAGACACTCCAAGTGCCACATGCTGGGGTGGTGGCTTGAGGAGTCCTAATGTGATCTTTGGCCACTGTCATTCTGACCTGGCTCTGCTAGCTCTTTTAATTGAGGCATTATCTCAGGTAAACAGAGGAGCTAATAGCTAAATCCAAATGCTGTAGGACTGTCAGGGCTATAAGGGCAGTTACTTCTTTCCTCTCAGCTTCAACACATGTCCATAAAATAGGGTTTGATGGTCTGCTATTTCCTTAAAGAGCATCCAGCTACATCAGTAATGGGAAAAGGATTGTAATCCAGCCCCTCACAGTGGTTACCTTGGCTAGCTAAAAACTACACTGTGTATATTTTTATACTATACCTTTTTGCGTCTTTTTAATTAACTCCTTCTCTCCCCTACTAGTTCTTGCAAATAGGAGAATGAGGCCCATTTTTTTCAACCAGAGACTTTCTCCAGACAGCTTCAGAAAGAGATAAGGAGCAGTCTCAGTAGCTGCCACATTAATTCTGAATGCTTCTTGACCTTTCCAGCTGAGATGCTCTGCAGTGTATGTTTATTTAGAAATACTGTGGTCAAATACAAAACCATGTCTCTTTCTCTCTTTTTTTGTCCTCCCTGATGTTAAAAATAACATAAATAAAAAAAACCAAAGTAAAATAAAACTAAATCATACAGCCTGTGGATAGATAACCTGGATGATCCATGTTATCTATTTTGTGCTTAGACAATATGTAAGGACAGCACCCAAGGGACCTCTTCCATAAGGGATTAAGCTCTTGCTGATTTCTATTCCACCATCCATTTCCTCATCGCAAGGTGATGCCAGAATAGCTCAAGCACCCACAGCTCTGTGGGCACAATGGTGATGCAGGGGAGTCCCTTTGCCTGTGGTCTCTTACTTGTGAGAACACAGCACTACAAAGGCTATCTGCTGTATGTTTATTCTATTTTTTAAAATTGTTTATTCATGACAGTGACTCAGACATTGTGATGTATTCTATTTATCACCATTGTGTCCAAAACAAGCATTTCTATTACCACTACCTCGATTTCAGTATTTGGACCACAGGATACCATTTAACTGCAGCTGTTGAAATTGGCTGGATTTTTATGATACCAATTGCTGAAGCTATAGTATGTTTATGTTAATCTTACAATTTATATTAGCACAAAAGTAATTGAATACTAAAGCTGCTTAATTTGCATTACAAAATCATTTCAGTAAAATAATAACAAGTAGGAATCTTTATTCTTATGGCATCAAATAAATCTGGCCTCTTGTGCATAAGAGTTATTTCAAAAGAGAATTAACTGTGAACAGACCTACAGGGAATTCCTGCCCTTGTATCACATGAGTTTTAAGCAGCTTTTTCTAAGGCAGGAATCAACATGGATAATATTGCAATTCAGATGGGCAAAATAAACAAGTGCAATTTCCTTTAATCACCTATGAATATGCATAAATAAAATATCTCCTCTGTGGTTTAGCTATCAGAGGCTTACTGCTAGTGTTGGAAAGCTTTGGAAAAAAAACCGCAACAAACTGAGAGAAAGTCAATCAGCTGAGAATAGTAAATCAAAAAACCTCCCCTCATCCAGAGTAGATTAAGTGGAAAGATGATTTAGGCATCATGTAAGTATTCCACAAAGCCCACAAGCTTTTAAAAATTTTTTTTCAACCTTAGTTTAGACAGCATCCTGAATAACAGTTACAACAGTCCTGAACAAACAATGAAGCCCAGAGAATGGCATGTTTATTTTCAAATATTTATAGAGTGACTTGGATAACTTTGGCAAAGGAAGAGCAAATCCATCTTAATTGGTATTAAAGAGCAAATAAAACTGCATAAGAGACTCCTTGGTGTAAAGAGCTTAAAGACTAATTGCAGGCACCAAGCAAAAGGAAACAAGATATGTCAAACACAGTGAGAGAAGAAAGGACAACAATCCCTCTTTCAAGGTCACATGGTTAGCAAATGTTAACTGCTGCAAGATGCCTTTGCACGTGTTATTAAGGAGAGCCTGATTCTCCTCTGGACATGGCTTTCCTTACTTTATAAGAGCAGCAAAGGAAACTTTATTTGAAATAACATTTACCTCTTGAATGCGCCAAGGGCCCATCTGCCCCTCTGAGCAAAATTACCACGTTGGGAAGTTTCAGATCACCTGAACCACAGTATCTGTTCATATGTGCTCATCAAATATGGATTCATTCAACCCAACCATGGGCAAAATGGGAATGCTATGCTATACCCCCATTTGCTGGGAAAATGTAGAAGTCCTGAAGGGGCTACTCAGATGTCAAGAGGTAACTTGTAAAGAAAAAATGACAGTGTCCATGTTTGAATCTTAAGATAATCTTGGGATAATCTAGGGAAAGTGCAGGAGAAGCAGTCATGTTAATAGTTTGGTGGAAAAGAGTTATGAAGATATTGTGTGTGTAAGGGAAAAGGCTTCTAGATCCAAGGAAATTGATGCTGTTGGTGGAGCAGTGACTGCACACTGTAAAAGTTAATGTGCTTAGGAGACCTGCACATGCTGAATAGAATCATAGAATCATAGTATGGTTTTGCTTGGAAGGGACCTTAAAGATCATCTAGTTCCCATCCCTCTGCCATGGGCAGGGAAACCTTCCACTAGAGCCCCATCCAACCTGGCCTTGGCAGCACTTCCAGGGATGGGGCAGCCACAATTTCTCTGGGCAACCTGTTCCAGTGCCTCACCCCCCTCACAGTGAAGAATTTTTTTCTAATATCTAGTCTAAACCTACTCTCTTCTACTTTGAAGCCATTGTCCCTTGTCCCCCTGCCCTTGTGGAGTCTCTCTCCATCTTGTAGGTCACCTACAGGTACTGAAAGGTCACAATTAGGACCTTTCTCACTCAGGAGTGGGAGAGGTGGTGATGGTATTCAAAGAGCAGAGTATTGGTTTCCACTGACTTCTTTGGGAGTTATGAAGTTATCAACAGCTACACAAAGTCAATATAAACTCTTGTCCAAAGAATCATAGTAGCATGCTTTATACATTTCAATACTAATATCAATTACCATAAAAAAAAAAAAAAGAGGAGTCAGGCTTAGTGTTAATAAAAACCTTTGAGATCTTCAGATGAGAGGCACTGCAAAAGGCACATATTTTTTAGTAACATTAAGGTAAGACTTGTTCTTTTTTTCTCCTCTCCAGTGTTATTACCTGTAGGATGAATTTGGAAACAAAATACTAGGCTGTGGTCTCTTTCATTTTTATGTGCAATCCAACCCTGCTATCTCATTTCAGCTGGAATTCACGTATGAGATGAAGAATAATAATTTTGTTTGGCATGTGTGATATTGTCCAGCTATTTTTACAAGAATGCTAAACACAGCTGTACATTTCAGTCTCATAATACACTTCTTGCATGGTTACAAGATTCAGCTATTTCATACCCAATGCTGTTAAAAGTAAATAGGGTCACTAACTTCCTATCTAACATTTCTGCCTCATGGAGTTTTTCAAATTGACAAATAGGTTCAGTGTGGGCTCAATATAGTTTTTCAGCCTTGATTTTTACTGGTACTTCTTAAAATTCCAGCTCCTTCTCCCTCCTTCTCCCCAGGCATTGCAGATTAGACATAAATAGACACCATTCTCATTCATGTCACCTGTGGTTATGACTGCCTTATGACTCCTGAACTGCTGGGAAAGTATTCATTTTCCATAAACTTTTGCCTTCACTATTAACCTGCCTGTCAATTTAACATTCGTTCTCCTTATGTCAAGATATTGTGTATCAGTCTGTTCAGATCCTAGCTTTCATTTTTCTTCAGGTGGTTCAGAGAATGTAAATAAAAGGACACTTTAGAAAAATATTTTTTCTGGTTTTTTGTGAAATTTGATTTTAATTTTCTACTTTTATCTCCAGTATTAATATATGTCACCTGTGAAACCTTCATGAGGTGAAAATGAGTACAAGCCTGTTTAGCTGAATAAAAGATGTTAATTTATAGTGTCTGAGGGTACGGTCCCAAGGCTAAAACATAATACTGTTTAATCATATATTTTTCTCTAGTGTGATTCTGACAACTTCACTACTATATAAGTTTCTGCTGTGAAGAAGAGTATATGCCTTTGCTTTATACTAGGACAAGATGAATCATATGGTTATATACTTATTATTTTAATCTAGTGTTGCACATCTGAGTGGGTAAAGAGCAACCTTACAGCAATCACAGAATCACAGATTCCACTGAGTTGGAAGAGACCCACAAGGATCGTTTAGTTCTACCCTTGGCCCTGTACAGGACCACCCACAGGAATTACACCACATGCCCAAGAGTATTATTCAAAAGCTTCTTGAACTGTCAGGCTGGTGCTGTGACCACTTCCCTGGGGAACTGCTCCAGTGTCCAACCACCCTTCAGAACCTTTTTCTGATATCTAATCCAAACTTCCCTTGACTCAGCTTCAGGCCATTCCCTCAGGTCCTGCCACTGGTCACCACAGAGAAGAGATCAGTGTCTCCTCTTCTTCCCCTCACAAAGTAGTTGTAACTGCAGTGAGGCCTCCCCTCAGTCTTCTCCAGGCTGAACAGACCAAGTGACCTCAGCAGCTCCTCACATGGCTTCCCCTCAAGGTCCTTCACCATCCTTGTTCCCTCCTTTGGATGCTCTCTAACAGTTTAATATCTTTCTTATATTGTGACACCCCAAAACTGCCCCCAGCACTCGAGGTGAGGCCAACCCAGGGCAGAGCAGACTGGGCCAATCCCCTCCCTTGCCCGGCTGGCGATGCTGTGCCTGATGCACCCCAGGACAGGGTTGGCCCTCCTGGCTGCCCAGGGCACCGCTGACCGATGTTCAACTTGCCATCAACCAGGATCCCCAGGTCCCTTTCCCCAGCACTGCTCTCCAGCCTCTCATTCCCCACTCTGTACATAATAACCCCTGGTCTGATGAGTAACAGGTGCACTGTGCAGATAGCTAAAATTCGTTAATCAAAATGAATTATTCAGCAAAAGTGATTTCCCAGCTTGCAGTCACATTATAATGGAGATTTTCACAAAGAAAAGTTTCATACTAATTTCTAGTGGCTACAAACAATTTTATACCATCCTCCTTTATCCTGCATTATTTTCTTCACAAGATTAATAGTACAGATCACCTGTGTCTGAACACTGTCATGCACAGTGTTCATTATTGTGATGTGGTGTTCTGCCTTCTTTTGAATTTACCCTCTTTGAGCCATGTTTCTGTAGGTATTCTCCCACATCTAATGGCACAGTCAGATCAGTCACACTGTTCTTAGACTGCTTTGCTGCGATTATTTTTGTGGAGATGCTGCTCATGTCTTGATTTAATCTTACGTATGTGAATGGTTCTGCTAAATTGTGCAAGCTGAACTTATGTCACTTAAGAGAATGCACTGTGTTCACATATGGCTTTGAAGATTTATCAGTGCCTATTAACTGTATTAGTAGTTAATATTATACAAAACTTTTCAGTATGAAAACTGGTTTTATGATTCTTAAACTCTGAAAAATACTCATTATGTTGTAGAAACCTTGTATTCAGATTAAATGTTTTTATCATTCTGATCTAAATCAGCTCTCCTCTTTCTGAAAATACCTAGTCCTGCCCATCTAAAGATAACCTTACAGCTGCTTATTTGTGAAGCTCTACCACCTTAACGAGTGATTGGATAGGTACCTGGGATCTATCTGGGAGGGAGGAAGGAAATGACCAACCTAATTTCAGAAATTTGCTTTCTATTGTGTTTTGAAAATTGCTTGAATATGACCAAACAGTCAGGCTTTTAAAAATTTCAGCTCACATACTTTCAGAGCAAAAGTCTAAAACTAGCTAGATTATTTCCTTGAGGGTATCATTGCCAACAAAGGTGGTCACAATAAGGACTAAGAAGAGAGATTAGGGAAGACAGAGATGAGTGTTAAAAGAGTGACAGATATGGGGGAAGGGATATTGTCAAGGGAATGGAGGGAAAGCAGAGGAAAGCAGAGGAAAGCAGAGCTAACAAGCCTATCACAACTGGAATAAATGTGTTCCATAGCCCAGGATGGTACTTCACATTCTTTTATTGTCTAGCAAGTGCCTGTAATACATACAGGAAATGGAGAGTTATTTACCCTATGGAAACTGGGGCACTACAAAGAACAGATGTCTGATCCTCATATGTGACATTCTCCCCTACAAGGCTTCTGGTCTATTCAACCCATTGGTCAAATTAAGGCACTGACCAGATACCTCCTGCAAATTATTTTTCGTCTTCATGACTGAATTCACATAGCTTCCTAGATAATTACCACTGATATTTTTAAGATTCAGAGAAGTGATGATGATTTTTTCTTACGACATTGCAATATCCAAGACCTTTCAATGCTGTGGAAAAAGAAAATAATTCCCTCCATTCTCATCACCTCCACTCAGCCTGAACTTCACCTTGGAATAGCCAGAGACTATCATTTGGGGCAATTGCCCAGAGACATCATATTTCAAATTTCTTCTTTAAACCAAGATGAAGATGACTTGAACCTTTGTCTTTCACACTATTGCCTGGACTTCGGCATTACAAATAAAATTCTTCAGTAACTTTGACCAGTACAAGTTTCATTCAAACTGATATGCTTCTGTGGATGTGTTTCAATGTCACTGAACACAAAAAAGCCATAACACTGAGAAACTCTTGCTGAGTTATGCTTTGGAAAGCTGCTAGATATGACAGTGGTGGGAAGCAGAGAGTGTAAGTCACCTTTTGTATACTTTGGAGGGTGATGGAATTTGAAAAATGTGACAAAAATATGATTCTTTTACCACTTTTCAGAAATCAATGCAGGACAGAATTTTAAGGAAAGTTGTTTCTCATATTAACCTTAACACACTCCTAATTATTACTTTTTGGTATTTTTTTATAACTGCACATAAGTCTCATTGTGCACTAATGGTATAAACAATGACCTAAAGAAAGTGTTTTCTTGTCTTCAGACAAGACAGAATTAAATAGAGGTTGTGAACAAGGGAAAAAAGAGTTGTAGAAAGAGCTGCCATGTCACAAGGGGAAGAAAGTATGGTTGTATAGGTGAGTAATCAGCTCATTTAGTGGCCTTAAAACAAATAAATGACAAAAATTTCTTTTACTGGACTTTGATGCTTAGGCCTTACAGAACTTGCTATGGAAATCCCAAATAGATTCAATATAAAGAACAGGTGAATTTTCTCACATACTTATTTCCATCTGCTTTTAATAATAGGTATATTAATGCATAGTTATATTTACTCTGCAAAATAAGAAAATGCCTGATTCTTTTTCTTGATTTTGAGATATTGATTTTAACTGGAAAATATATGTAGCACTTATGAAGCACAGACTATGATAAAAAATGATCTGTAATTTTTCCTATGAAATAGAAAATATAGGGAGAAAGGAGCAGTAAGACTGATAGAAAATAGTGTATTCCTTAAAGGAAAAACCCCCCAAAAATCAAAACCAAAGCATCAAGTGAGGTATGCTGTTTTATTCTGTTTATTTAAAGTAAATAGTGTTGCAGATTTTTTTGGTGACATTTTATTGATTTTCAATTATGAACTAGACCTCTAGCTATTGTTAAGAAAGATCACTCTCATCAAAATGATGCAGATTTACAAGACCTAAGAGACTTGTTTATAAATCTTACGTTTCTATGTGGGTCAAATTCATCTTCAGCTGATTTAGATTCAGGATTCTTGGAGCTTCACTGCCGAAAGAAGAATTTGTGGGACTTTTTTGTTTGTTTTTCTTACAATAACAGAATCACAGACTTGTTTGGGTTGGAGGGGAACTTAGAGATCATCTAGTTTCAACACCCCTGCCATGGGCAGGGACACCTGCCTCTAGACCAGGTTGCTCAGAGCCCCACCCAACCTGGCCTTGAACACTTGCAAGGATGGGGTGCCACAGATTCTCGGGGTGGCCTGTGCCAGTGTCTCATTGTCCTCACAGCAAAGAATTTCTCCCTAATATCTAAATTTACTCTCTTATAGTCCTATCATTATTTCTTGTCCTGTCACTACATGCCCTTGTAAAAAGTCCCTCTTAGGTTCTCTTGTGGCCCCTTTAGGTACTGGAAGGTCTCCCTGGAGACTTCACTTCTCCAGGCAGAACAACCCCACCTCTCTCAGAGTTTCTTCATAGGAGAGGTGCTCCAGCCCTCTGATCATAATCATGGCCTGTTTCTGGACTCACTCCAACAAGTTCACAGATTTCTTGTGCTGGGACCCCCAGAGCTGATGCAGCACTGCAGGTGGGGTCTCATCAGAGCAGAACAGAAGGGCAGAATCCTCCCTCATCCTGCTGCCCACGGTGCTTTGGATACAGCCCAAGACAGGGTTGGCTTTCTGGGCTGCAAGTGCACATTGCAGGCTCATGTTGCCACCATGTCCCTCTGCTCAGGGCTGCCCTCAGTCTTTCTTTTCCCAGCCTGTGTTTGTGCTTGGGATTGCTCCGAAGCAGGTGCAGGATCTTGCACCTGGCCTTGTTGAACTTCATGAGGTTTGCACGGAAGCAACTCTGAGGCCTCTCCAGGTCCCTGTGGAGGGCATCCCTTCCCTTCAGCATGCTGACTGCACCTCACAGCTTGTTGTTATCAGTGAACTTCCTGAGGGTGCCCTCAATCCCACTGTCTGTATTTCTTGTCTATGTCACCTAGAAAGATGTCAAATAGTGCTGGTCCCAATACCATACCCCATGAACCCCATTTGTCGCTGGTGTCCACTTTGCTTTCCTTTTTCTTTTTTTTTTTAATAAAACTAAACACCTGTTATCCCTTCATGTCATAAAACCTATTTGCTACAATGTACCACCATATGGACTACCTACCACTGATCCAATTCTATAATAACAGCAGAAGTGTATGTGGAGGAAAGCTGGGATAGAATTATCACAACTTATCATCTATATTTCCAAAGGAAGGGACGGGATTTATTTCATCCACACAGCACCATTTCCCTCTCCTCCTGGGTTTTTAGGTTACTCTGTTACTCAGTTTGATGTGCTTCCGATCTTTAAACACAGTCATGTCTACTTTGCAGAAAAAAAAAAAAATTAAATACATTTATCTTTCTAAAAAATAGAATTCTTACAGGTTCCCTTGGATTCTGACAGGATGGTAAGCAATTTTATCCAAAATCAACAGCTGAGCTTCTAAACTAGGCTCTTGTATAAATTGTCTTGCAGTGATAGTATTCATCTACAGAGTTAATTCATTTGAAGGTACAATGTTGTGATCTTAAAATTATCACTGCTCTCTTTTCATCTCACAGTGAATGAAGCTAAAGAGAGTAAGAGGTCCTTGATCTGTGTGAAAAGTTGTAGAGATATTAAAGAACAGCTGTTACAGAATAACTAACCTTGCATGACAGCATAGATAAGTTCTTGTCCTTTACTGCCAGCTACCACTGAAAACCTTTACAAGAATCATGCTTCTTTCATGCTGCAAATATGAACACACAGACCTGCAGTTGTATCTCAGATACCACTGAATGAATATTTGACAGAGATGCTATTTGAAGATGACACTCAGGAATCATCCTTGAATCATGCTGGTATTGACCTTGGATTTTTTTCCTAGTCTAGTAATTATCATAAAATAAAATTGACCTTTCCTGGAATGTACAATAGATAACAAATCAAGTTTGCATACATTTAAAGATATTTCTAAGTGTTAATTATATAAAAACCCTTTTGTTTCATATTTTTCTTTCAACATGAAGCTATGCCTTCTAAAAGGCTTTACAAATTGTAGGTTGTAGGAGAAAGAAAATAGGGAAACTGTCCATAACTATTTTTTAGCTGTGACCTTACACTGCTGAGACCTAAAATGTAACCATTTTTATACAGTAACAAATGGTTTTATCATTATTTTTATTAAATTTCATAGGAAAGGAAAGCAATAGTGCATCAATACTTTATGTTTTAAGGGAAAAGCTAACCTGGGTCACAGAAGGCCAATGGGAATACATACTATAGGCACCATATTTATTCTACTTGTAAATGCCAAGTGATTCAACATCTGCAAAGCCACATTTAAAGAAAAACTTTCCCAGGTCATTTGATAGCTTTTACATCTGTAGCAACATACTGTGGGTCATATTTATAACTGCCTAAGCTGGACAAGGAACATTTCTGTTAGGATTTTTTTCCATGGCTAACCTCTATGAGAAAAATATTCTGAAATTCCAAAATAATAATCATCCCAGGTATAAGATCTCCTTTTTATTCTTCTAGAAAGGATCAGATTTATACACAAAATACTGTTTCAAGGTATCAGCTAGTTCAGATGATATTTAAAAACAAGTGTTAGGAAAACACAGAATCTTCATCTATCTTTGTTTTTTGTAGAAGTACATATTTCTCAGTCGCTTAACACCTATGCAGCACTGTCACAAAAGGCAGTAATGTGGTGGAATTTTTTAGTAAGGGAAGGGTAAATCTCAAGAAATTCTTACTCCTTTTGAGGGAAGCTACTGAGCTTTGTTTGGCTATGTTCCACATTTTGCATATTTCTTGCTGCATCCTCTGTGTGCTGTCATTTGAGAGACTCCAGTGGGAGTCCAGAATGCACTGGGTGCTACTGAAAGATACAGAAAGGATTAGAAAACTTTTTCCAGTAATTAGGCAGGGATGCTTCCATTGAGGTCAACTCAAGAGGTAATAAAGTAGTTGAAATGTTTTGTTTAACGCACATAGTTGCTTTCTGAAATAGAAGAATCTATTCCCATTTCACTGGGAAAAAGTTTCTATTGTAAATATCTTGCAGCAACTCCGTTGCTTTTTGTCTTATATAGACACATGATTATTAATTCTAATTTTCAAACTAATTAGGCAGATAAAGATGGGAATAAAAATACAAAGAATAGTTCCTTTCTCTGTGGTACTATCCTGCTTAGCTGGAGGTAGGGAGGGGGAATCCTAAAGAAATCATTACCTCTGCACAACATTGTCAGTATGACTTGAGTCACACCAGGCACTATGACTGGGTACAACACAAAGCTCTTGCTCTTTGAACACCATTCTGCACATCTCCTATCCTTGACACACAGGACAGCTTCTGCAGTGTCTGGACTACTTTTTTTGCAGGTCATAAAGCCTTATACAGAGATTTTGTCATCAGACTCAATGATCTGTGAAGGAGCTTGAACTTACCAACTCATTCAGGCTTGATTTCAGGACTCACGCAACTGCTGCTGCCTTTCTTAATCTTTATCTGTAATTTTCTGTTCATACTTTCCAATAAAACATTCCTTACTAGAGTTGAAATTTATTTTAAGAAAAGAATGCATTACCTTCAGTTAAAGAAAGAAGAGTGATTGGACTAATTAATCTCTGATAGATTGGAAAGGGTCTTTTTCTTGGATACAAAAGACAAAACAAATTTAGAAGAGTGAATCCTTCCCATGGTACCCTCTTTCACATGCATGCTTGAATCACTGTCTCCTGCCATAAACAAAGGATGTTCTTCAAATTCTACATCCTCTGCTCCTTAGTCTACCTTGAAATACAAAATAATGTAATCCAAGTATCCCTTTGCTCTAGAAAGTATTTTTTCTATTCGGTTACTTCAATCCTCCTCCCCATTCCACTGGGGTGAGGGGAGAGAGTGGGAGTTGAATGAGTGGTTGCATGGTGCCCAATTTCCATCTGGGCTTAAACCACAGCAGAGGTGAAAGGTGATTGGGCTAAAATACATGATGTTCTCACTGAGCCGTAGAATAGTTTCCACCTCTTTTTATATATATATGTATTTAGCCATGAAGTTAATTTTAAAATTTGATTCAATACTCATAATTTTTCAGGTGTCATTCAGTCATTCTTGTTTTCCTTTGACAGCAATACAGAAGATTATATACCCAAGACACAGGTAGATGCCTGTTTCCATCGGTCATCGTCCCTGAAGTTTGGGTCAGCTTGCTTCCACCTTAGTCACATTGATTGAATATCTCAATTCAAGCAGGAAGATCTTTTGCCACGACAGAAAAATGGCATTCCAGATAGGATAAGTTTATTTCATTTAGATAAAAAAATAATTGTTCTGATTGATTTCCTCTAAGGTCTACTAAATTTTCCCTATATTAGTAGATATGAAGGCCTCTTCTCCCAATTTTTATGAAAGTAGAATACGTGTTCCTCCTTCTGCTACTTTGATGTAGAAATTGAGAAGAAAGTTGAGTAAAGCCCCTTGAACTCAAAATGGTATTTAAAAAGAATTAATTACTAGTTTAAAAAGTAGTTTAAAAAGTCTCTTTGAGGGATTAACTTCATACAAATAGAATGCAAAGAACTATTTGTTCTAAACTAACCACAAGTCAATTGATATTGTCCATTAAGTGGTACTATATTGTTGAACACACAAAACCATAAAGGTGTTTTACCTTAGCAAACAATATTAGCAATAATGCTTCTTTTTCTTTCATATGTTGTTTTTACTGTATTAGTGATTGATATTTCGTATGATACATCTAAGAATAAGGTTCTGTGTGTGATAGTTATGGCTGGGGTAGAGTTAATTTTCTTCACAGCAGTTGGTATGAAGCTGTGTTTTGGATCTGTGCTGAAAAGAGTGTTGATAATATAGAGATGTTCTTGTTACTGCTGCTGAGAAGTGCTCACACAGCACCAAGGTTTTCTCTGCCAGTGAGAAGGCTGGGGGTGCACAAAGATTTGGGAGGGGACACCACTGGGACAGCTGGCCCAAATGGACCCCAGGAATAACCCAGACCATGTGGCGCCATGCTCAGCATATAGAACTGGGGGCAGAAGGAGGAAGGGCAGGGGGACATTTGGAGTGAAGATGTTTGTCATTCCAAGTCACCATTACACATGATGGAGTCCTGCTCTCCTGGGGATGGCTGAACTTCTGCCTGCCCATGGGAAGTGGTGAGTTAATTCCTTGGTTTGCTCTGCTTGTGTACACAGCTTTTGCTTTCCCTATGAAACTGTCTGCATCTCAACCCAGGAGTTTCCTCTCTTTTACCATTCTGATTCTCTCCCCCATCCCATCAACCCAGGAGTTTCCTCTCTTTTACCCTTCTGATTCTCTCCCCCATCCCAGTGGGGGAGAGTGAGTGAGTGGCTGCTTTCAGATGGGGTTTAATCATGACACTTTGGCAGATAAGCCCAACAAAAGGCACTTTTGCCACTTTCTGAAGACCAAACAGGTTGCATTCTACTGCTTTGAAAAATGTACTTGTTTAACTCCTGGCACAATGAATTTATTTGGTTTTATTTTAAAAAGTCATACTATTACATGTCACAATTGCTTTTCTTTATTAATTTTAGATATCTCATTAAATTGATCCAAAAATCTCACCTGTATTTTAGGGTCACTGAGGACAAGGATTGCTTGTTTTCCTTTGCAGTGCTCAGTGGAACAGAACTTTCTTCATGTTGTGAAAAAACCACAATAAATTAACATGAATTGCCAGGTTTCTCTCAAGCAATGCTTGATCAGTAGTGTAAAGCAATAAGAATATATTTATTGCAATTACTGCAGAAATAAAAGAAATAGCATTAGCTAAGTAACAATACAGTGTGCCCTGTGGAGATTGCCTGAAACAATTTAATGAACTTGTGAAAATTTTGAGTATCATTCTGCCAGTGGGACAGGTGTTTTACATGACTGTCCCAAAGCATAGTCTGCCATTGTCATCCTCATCAATGCCACTTTATCTCTTGTATGACATCTGCAATATTTATAGATAAATATCAAGTCACGCTTCTTCTGCTGAAAATTGTAATTTAAATTGACCATGCACTTAGGGAAATCATAAAAAGCAGATGGAATTAACCTACATCATGCTGGGGGCTGTCAGCATGGCGGATGCTGCTATCCTTGCATTGAATCTAGACTGAATTCTTTAAGTACTTAACACAGAATAAATGATACTTTTCCTCAACTGCTCTTAATCATCCAGACATCTCCCATAATTAGAAAACAGCTACCAGTACAACCTACCACTCTTAGAACTAGGAGACTCAGAGGCTCCATTGAGTCATTAGTGTTAGTTTATTTACTTGTGAGGCTCTCAGTTACCTCTGTGATAGATAGGATCATCCTGCCTAGACCCCAGCGCTTATCAGGGCCAACAGCCAGCACTGCACAAAAGAATCGTGTTGCTTTCACCCCATTTGAATATGTCTTCACTGAGTGATTTTTACAACTGACACCAATGGTTTTGATCTTCAGCATATGTCTGAAACAAGGCTGAAATTTATATTTTATTCTATTCTAAGTATAAAAACAAATAAAGCACAATGAACCTAACAAGAAATAAAATCAGGTCTTTCACAACATTTATCTGAAATCCTGATCCTCCGACTGCTATGCATTGAAATTATATTACAAGTCATAAAAATGACAACAATTAAATTTTTTTCTGCAGGTTTTATGTACAAGAGTTATCTACTGCTGATACCCAAGAGTTATCTACTTCATGGTACAGTGAACTGTGGTGGATTCTGGTCCTCATGATGCATTTCTGTTTTTTCTTCCTTTTAATACATAGGAAAAATACTGGCCATATTTTTGAGTCGTAGTCTTCATTCCCAAGGGGTTTTGTGGTGCACTTAAAGCATCATTGGACTTACATATGAAACTGAAACAGGCATGGCCACCTTTCCTGAGATAGTAACCATTCTGTAAACAACCAGACCCAAGAAATCTATCTGGTAAGAAGTGAGCACTAACTGTTTTTCACATGACTAACTGGACAGATGTGTGTTATAAGAGCCATATATGGAGACTTATATCCCCAAATTTCCATTAAAGCTTTGCTTTAGTTTTTTTAAAGCCTTCCATCAGCTTGGATATTAGTGCCTGAATATTTAGTGATTTACACCAAAATCAGTAGGTCACAGCAAACAATCTGGCCAGTGTCATCTACAGCTAATATCCATTCGCTTTTTCAGAAAGCTGTTTCCAGTACTATTAATCTGTATTACCAATGATACAATATTATTTGCAAGTAATCATTCACTTCACTTTGGACTGCTAAATATAGCAAAATCTAGGCAAACCTGATACAAAGGAAATGAACTAATAGCATCTACTTATATTAAAAGACACAAGATTTGCATCAGAAAATAGAAAATGAGATCCTAGATTTTTGCTTGGCTGATACATTTTGGTGAGATTTATGCATATAGTGAATACTAAAAAACCCAGGAGAATTGCATGAAGAGACTCTTTTCTGGCCTTGTTTTTTCTCATTTAGGTTTGGTGTTGGGTTATACTTAAACAGCACCAGGTGCTTGACAATGGGAACTAAATCTTGGTCAAGCTATTTGGATTGCTACAAACTGTACTTTCCATTCTTGTATTAGCTCCTTTGCATCCACAGAAAGGTAAATCAGTCTCATCTGCTGAGAGATGAATTTGAATTTTCAAATTCAAAAGTTCCCCTTATGCTGTGCAACACAGAAGGGCAAACTGATTTCTGTGATCTGTACATACATACATATTAAGGGGTAACATTTTGCTACTGTTTTTTAATTTAAAATGTAATGGAAAGCAAAATTTTAAAAATGAGAATATGCTGAAAATTAGATAGGTAGTAAGGGTGTCATATTTCCTTGTTGGTTTGGTAGCTCTGAGCAGGTTTGTAGCTGGTTCACAGGCCACACTGCAGGTGAGGCACTGGGGAACTCAAATAATGCAAATGTCTGTTTCCCACAGATGGCATAAGAAACATCTGGGCTTTGTAGCCTGCATGAGATCTCATGGAACATAAATTTGGGAGTGGTGGAGGGAAGACAAGGTATCCTTGAGCAGATGCAAGATGGTCTTTCACAGATTTTTGTGACTGGAAGGGACAATTCTGAACGTCTTGTCATGTTTGTGTAACAAAAGCTACTTGTGTAAATGATGAGAGAGATGGGGTAGCTAGGAAACTAAATTTGTACATTAGAAGAAACTGACAATAAGAAAACTGCTAGACTATCACATAAAATATTAAAACATGTAAACCACTCCCTAGACCATGCTTAAGAGTCCTTTTTAGTGAAAGGCTACTGTTCAGTGCAATCACCCAATAGACATTTGTAGGTTTACTATGTTGACATCCATACTACCATATAAACCAGAAGACAATACTTTTTAACAGGATTACCCAAGCTCATGCCTGGAGAACAGGCAAGGACCAGGACATGAGAACTTTTGTTTTGCTGGACTAAGATGATATTACCTAAAAATAGTTTTGCTGCGTATGATTTCAACATGGGGTTGCTGCATAAGTAGGAGAAGGCTAGATTATCTCCAAATTGCTAAACAGTAAAACTGGTGTTCATAATATAAACAGTTAAAGTACAAAGACCGGTCTGCTGATAGTAGAGCATGAGACATTTGATTTTATATTTCAGAGATTCTACATAGAACCTCTTTATGGTTACACAAAATGGTAAAGACCAAAGTAGCAATAAAAATACAAAAAATGTAAGAAGTCTGGAAGTGGCACCTACTATCTCTAAAAGTTATTTCCTGTTCTAGAAGACTAGAGAGAGGCACGGGATGCAATGTAATTGTCTTTATTAGACACAGATTTTTTTCTTTTGCCTCTGGAAAACATCTGGCTATGTTCTCCTGTTTTTTCCTCTGCGATGAATGTGATGTTATCACCCAGGGGCCTGGGAAGCCTTCACCTGACACCAGGTGTCTCACAGAGCATTATCACTTTTCAAAAACATGGTGAGATGAGTTTTACGCTAAATGTCTTAAAAGGTGTTCTGCAAGGAGGAGGTGAAAAGGGGACACAGGGATCAAAATGAAGATGGAACTATGCTGCACACAAGGAGTGTACAGCAGCAACATGATCACATCTTAGATTTTCTGTTGTTTTTGCTGACTCTTTTCATTGGAATTACCTTTTTGATCAATAATGGCCCTGGTGATGAGGTATGTTTTACAGGTAAATATAGTCAGTGTGGGTATGTTACAGTCAATGAAATGATAAAGTTGCAATCTACCTGTCAAGGAGAAAAAATCAGGGAACACAGATTCTTGATAATGCTTTAATGTAAATTCTCTAAAAACATCTCTAAATACACCAGGACACTGGCATAACTATTTTATACCCTCTCAAGAATCCCTGAAAATTGTTTAACAGCAATAATTTTCATCTCAACAAAAAATATTGTATTGTGCTGTCTTTAGTTTATGCTGCTTTTCAATAACACTTTAGCATCATTTTTACTGGTATAGACTATTCTTGGAAATTTCCTGTCTGGTAAACTTTTAAAAAAGAGTAATATTCAGAAGTAATAAAATCTTATGTCATCTGCAGTGATAGGCAACTCTTCCAGGGGGTGAGTTGGCCAATGGCAAGAATGAATGTAGTAGTATCAGGGAACAGGATTGATCAGGGTGAGTCTCACAATGGAGATGTTCCTTTTCATTGACTAAAATTCAGGCTGGATGCCTATGTTTCAGGTGGCTAACATCAGATGAGAAAGGGCCACTTGTGCTAAAAAAGAGCCAATGGAACAAGTTATTTAGCAGAATTGTAACTGCCTCAACTTATTTTTCTTAGCTTTAAATCCCTTTTGGGCAGTCTGGATGGAAAAAAAAAAGTCCTTTCAAGAATATTGTAATGAATTTTCTGACCCTTTAGATATTTGTGTTGGTTCTGTGTAGGTTTGTGACAATATGGACAATACCTTTCACCAAAATCAAACTATTTTTTCTGGTAAGTTTACCTACTCCAAATAACCTTTCCTTTTAGCAGAGAAAATTTACACAGCTTTTTGGGGGGGGTCTCAATGGTCAACACTTCACTAAAAGAGGCTCTGGAAGGGTCACAGAGAATTTTTTGCAGAATAACAAGGTATTGGTATCTATGAGGAGGCCTAAGTATTATCATCTATGTATAAATACATGCCTGAGGATAAACAATACAAGGTTCCATTCACAAAATAACAGGTTTAGATTTTTCGTATCAGTCAAAGAATCAAAACAGTAGTGTAATACTCTATTGTATAGTACATATAGTATAAAATAAATATTGTATAGTGTATAAGATAGTAGCCACGTATACTTCAGAGCTCAATCCTTCAATAAACTCTGTGCCAGTGTGTTCATATCACACAGTGTGTTCATATCACATATCACACAGTGTGTTCATATCACACCCTTTGTGTGATGAACTAGACCTAAATGATGTAAATATTCTTCCATAGTAAAATGCTTGTGGGATCAAAATGGATGTGAGAGAGGTGTCACTCTCTTCTGTTTTTTCCTGCTTGTAAATCATAGAATGGTTTGGGTTGGAAGGGACCTTAAAGATCAACTACCCTGCCATGGGCAGAGACACCTTCCACTAGACCAGATTGTTCAGGGCCCCATCCAACCTGGCCTTGAACACCTCCAGGGATGGGCCATCGACTACTTCTCTGTGCAACTCATTCCAGTGACTCACCACCCTTCCACTAAAGAATTTCTTCCTCATGTCTGATCTAAACCTGCCCTCAGTCAGTTTAAAGTTGTCACCAGTTGTGCTATCACACAATGCCCTTGTAAAAAGTCCCTTTCCAGCTCTCTTGTAACCCCTTTAGGTACTGGATGGTGCTATAAGGTCTCCCTGGAGCCTTCTCTTTTCCAGATTGAACAACCTATCTGCAGAGGAGAGGTGCTCCAGCCCTCTGATCAGCTTGGGGGCCTCTTCTGGACTTGATCCAATAGGTCCATGTCCTTCCTGTGCTGGGGACCCCAGAGCTGGATGCAGCACTGTAGGCGTAGGGATCTTAAGTGTGCAGAGCAGAGGGAGAGACTCACCTCCCTCGCCCTGCTGCCCGTGCTGCTTCGCATAGAGCCCAGGACATGGTTTTCTGGGCTGCAAGGGCACATTGCATGAAACTTTTTGTGACTTTGAACAAATGGAAATTAAAGGACTTGCACTTTACTGCTTGACTATTCTTATACATCACTTTGACTTCTATTTTCATGCTGACAGCTTAACAAAACCTTTGTTGGTTAATTTGAATGTTATCCTTTCAGGTAGTGGACATCCAACCAGCATTTATGAAGGTAATTAGTGAATCAAATAAAATGCTAATGGAAGCAGCTAATTACTTGAGAGCCAATGGGTAATAGTGGGAGGTAATTATTTCAATATCTGCATGCTCTTACTCAAATTGCAGATGGATTGCCACAGCCTTGCTCTAGGAAAGCTTGAAGTGTCACTACTTCATTTTGAAATGGATGGGAGAGAATCATTGCCTAAGAAAGGATGCATTTCACACCATAAAAGGAAGCACAGTCACATAAACACTTTAATTTGATAAGATAGTCTGTAATTTTGACAGGCCAAAGCAGTCCAGTGTACGGAAAATTCAGTGCTTCTTAAAAGCAGATTTTTACTCTGTACAAAGTTGATTAGAAAAATAAGATTCATTAAAACACAGATGAAAAACATCTGCTTATATGGCAGATGGTAATTCAGCTATCAACACATCCAACTGTTAAATGAATGGACTGATTTAATACAAAAAGTATGGCTTTCCCTCGTCTATGGCTCGTTCATTTGCAGATTGTTGAAGTAATTTTTTTTCGTATTAAGCTGAGCTCTTCAACAATTCAAAATTATTCAAATCCTCCTCCCCCTCGCCTCTGGCATACACCTTCTCTATTCTATTTAGCATTGCTGCTAAAACAAAGACAAATGATTCATCCTTAATGTGGAAAAATGGAAAATTTGTGTGTCCTTTCCAGGCATTATAACACACTGGGCCTAGTTTTTGGCTGCTGTAACACTGATTTCTAGGGAGTTGAACTGATTTTATCTGGTTTCTCCTTTACAGTGGAGAAGGATGTCATGAATTTACTTCCTGGATTCCTAGAATAATTTCATAATCAGTAGTATTGCAGTAAAGATCCCTTTAGATACTGCAGTCAGAAACAGTTTCCTAAAACAATTGCACTGAATCCCACCCTTAAAAGTAATATAATAAAACAATTATGAGGCTCTTTGCACAGTGCCTTTGATATCCTGGAGGCTAGCAAAAAGCTGTCATTATACATGGACCAGAAGGCATTTCTTGGCTCTTGACTACTCATTGCAGAAGACTACATTCTGCCTTGCATTATACTTGTGCAACATCATTGCAGTCAAAAGGGTTGTGAAACTTAGACCTGCAGATAGGATTTCAGACGGGTTGCCCTGCATTTATATTGCTCAACTGCCATGCGCTGATTTCTCTGTTTTGTGAAGTTCATAAATGTCTGTATGTGACACAAATAAATGCTTAGAATTGGACATTTTTTATTCTTTAATAAGTGTAGCACCTTTGTGTTTGATTCTACAATTATTAGGAAGTAAAACTCCAAGTTTTAGAGTAGCAGAGAAAACCTCAGAAGGATACTCATGCCAAGTCGGTGCATGGCAAGTGGCTGGGGCTTGGTCTGAAACATAAAAAAGGTGGAGATGTTAACTTAAGCATTTTTTTAGTGTCACAACAAAAAATAAATTGTGTAATAAAGTACAAATGTAGAATTATAAATAAAGTATATTTATAAAAACATATTATTAAAAAGTATTAGTGGCTTCTTGGACATTTTGACAAAAACATAAGAAACAAGGCAAGGTAAAGCTTCTGTGAGGGAATCAAAAGAAAATAAAATATGTGATAAAAATTAGTATTTTCTGTTGTAACTGCTGGACTCTGCCTAGCAGGCTGCTGCTTCCTGAGAGCTCAGTGATGGTTTCCTAGGGCCATGCGATTGATCGCATCCCGGAGCCCATTTCGGACAGCCCCGCGATCTGCCTCTGGCAGCCAGCAGCGTTACAGCGCAGTGGGGATAAAGAAGGCAGAGAAGGGTCTCTCATGAGGGTTTGAGATGACTTTAATCACATGTCGTCCCCACAATGTTCAGAGGTAGAGGGACAGCGTGGTCTGGGAGCGGGGTGGTTTTGTCAGGGGCCCAGGGGCGGTCCCTGGGTGGGACTGGGGCACAGGAACAAATAGGGAGAAACCGAGGGAGTGGCCAGGGCTAGGGAGGGAACAGGGGAACCTACAGAATCACAGGGTTAACAGGCCACCGCAATTTTCTTCTGTTTTCAGTGAGAGGTTTTCAGTGCAGTTGACATTCCTGATTAGGACACAGAATGTCCTTTGACTCACATGAGCAAGTGCTGCTTTGGCTTTGGTGAGAACAGGAAGTTTCCCACTCCTATCACTAATACCTCAGGAACTGATGCTTGGGCTTCTCTTGAGTGCCTGGTGTTTATAATGAGCACTTTGAAAAAACATATGATGTCCTGAACTTTACTTCCTGATGGCTTGAAAATGCATGTTAAATGGTGGTTTGCATATTCAAATCTATAACCACAATAAACCACAGCAAAGAAATGACAGTATCTGTTATCTAAGTTACATGACTCATATAGCAGAAAAGTCCAGCAGAGTGAACGTACTGTTACTTGAAAATAGGTCATTTATGTTGTGCTAGTGTAGCAATCACATTATAAGGAAGTGTCCAAAGTTTTAAAAATCTCTTCTCTGGAAATGAGCACCAAAAGAAAACTGCAGAATCATCTCCATTACTTTATCAATAGGATTTCTCCACAACAAGTATTTCATTATTCGTTCTTTGAAGTCAGTGTCAAAAAAGCATGTTGATGAAAAATACCTCTGTCTCATTTTGGGAAAAAAAGGTCTGGCATGCATGCTATTCTCAAGCTATGTCAGGAATCCAGCACATGTTAAAGGCTTTGACCATATTTCTGAAAGTACCTGTTTTAAGAGTGTGTAGAATTCATGTACATACAGACATCCAGAAACAGCACCCACTTTTATTTATATTAGCCTGGGTCTGAAAATTGTTGGACACTGGTTTTCTCCTATCCAAGATTCCAGTTCAGGAGTGCTCACCTATTAAGGAATGGACGTGCACTTTCAGCACCCATTCCTCTCCGAGCAAAATAGAAAGGCACAAATTTGCCAGTAATAACAGCAGTGTACAGGCTGTCTTAGTTAACCCTCAAAGCAATCCAGAAAGTGATTTTCATAACATGGTTGAGTAGGTGGAACTTTGGAATAAACACGCAATTGGTATAACTGTTCATAATTCGATGAACCTTTCAGGTAGTAAACTTTCACTCCTGAAGTCTGCTCATGTTCAAGGTACATTTCTTTGGAACACAGTTTAAAAATAATTTCCCTTGAAGTCAATAAGTGACTCATCAAGACAAATGTTTTGATCAGGATTTTGTTTTTACTGGCATGTTTCAGAGCTGGGATCAATGAGTGTACATAGCTTGAAAAGCCAATCAACCTTCAGAAGAGCCTGAAAAACATAGTCTTGTGCTGCTGCAATTGTTGAGGAGGGAGAAACTGTATAGTGAGAAAGGGGGCAAGATCATTCAGCATATTATTATGAAATCAATATATTATGAGATTTTAAAATATTTTCAGATGGTTTCTTCCATTCCTACAGAGAATATTTAATAGTTTTGTGTTAAGATAGTCCCTTATTTTATTATTTTTCAAATTGGCAATTTTTGTGTAAATATTTTAAAAAGTTAATTCATAGCAGTAAAAAAAAGTGCACTTTATAATATATTTTCTGATAACTGTTCTCCAAAGTTTTTCTAAGAATTTGTGTTACTATTGCAGCTAAACTTCAGCAATAAGAGAAGGAAACTAAAAAAGGAATTTTTGAGGCAGAGGCTAAGGCATAAGTGAAACATGACAAATGAGGTCTATAAAATGCTAAAGTTTTATGGCACACTGATCTAAAGGGTTCTGATATTAATTTTTTAATTGAAGTGACAGTGAAATATTAGGATTCAAACTGACTCAACTCCGCATACATACAGTACAAACACCTGAACGGGGGATCAGATCTCTCCTGTAGACAGCGGACAGAAAAGGAATTTTTCGGGTATGTATCTGATCTCATAATATACCTTTTCTGTAAGTGAGATAAGGTGCACTCTGCAATTGCCAGTTCTGCCCATTGGCCCCACAGGGGGTATGTGCACTTAGCTTAGATGCAGATATCTTCACTGTATGCATTTGGTCAAAAGAAGTATATTACGAGTCTCTTTTTCAACACAAATAATTGAAGGAAATACTGTTGACAAAGATCTCTCTTTGGTGGAAAAGTACAGTTTATTCCAGGTTAGTGTTTAATGGAAAAGCTTAGGTTAATATTTGACCCTCCTTTCACCTCTGTGGCTCCACCGTGACTTCAGAAAACTTCATTGAATAGATCTTGTTATTAGGCAGATAAGATTATAGTACAGCTTCAAGCATGAAGAAAATGCCATGCTCATTCCAGTTTGGAAGTTCATGTTCATTATCCCTGGATCTAATTTAAGAGATTTTTTTCCTGACTTTTTAAAATTATACAAAAGCAATTTGTTCAATGTGCACTGAATAAATAAATCGACTATTTAATTTTTCACATCATGGTTTCATTTGAAACATTCCCATTTCATTATTATTTTGTAATATTATATTAAAGTCATCTACTTTGAACTCCCTCACGCAGGACCCAATTAATCTCACCTGAATGAATCTGCTTACAACACAAAGAGTGTTGAAGTCAGTGGATAAATTCCCTTGAGTTGAATGCACACACTTGAAGGGTGCATAAATATTTTCATAATCAATGTTACAAATTCTCAAAAGTTTATAAGATTAAATCAAATGCAAGCTTATGTACTTGGGAAAAAAATTGTATGTCTACACTATTCTGATCAGCTTCACTTTTCAAATCTGGTCTATTCCATTTGAAAGTGGTCTTGAAACAGAGCTATAAATGAAGAAATTTGGTTGTTTTATTTTCCCAAGCTCTAAAAATCATTATTTCCTAGAAATTGGCACAGAGGAAATTAATCCTCTAGGTGGATTATCCAAAGACATAAGTTAGCAAAAACACAGTTTATAAGTACTAAAACTATAATATTTTAATTACAAAAACAGACATGATGAACTGTAAATGTTGTGTAATATCATAATAAATATAGGGTATAGGAAAAGCTGTGAAATATTGGCAGATTATTGAGCAGATGAAATGAAACTAGAAAACACATGTCCAGACATAGTCAAGACTTCAATTTGCCATTTTCTGGCAAGGTCATTAAAGGAAAAACATAACTTTTACTTCCAAAGCCTCATGGATTATAAATCCATGAAGAAAAGCCTTGTGGGATCAGCCAGTATGTGGTGGAATAAATTAAAGAGAGCAATCCAAAAGAAATTAGCAATGGCAGCTTCTGTCACAAACTTTCTTTTGGAGCTGTTATTCTATTTTTCTGGAAGACAGAGGTAGAAGGAAGTGTAATTAATTTTTCAGATTTTAAAATATATCTCACATCTCAGAGTGTGTGTTCTGCAGAAAACCCAACCATACAAGAACTTTCTCGCATGAACACACATTTCCCCCACTATGGTCATCTCTGTACTCCCACCTCTTGGGAAGAGGCTTGAGGAAAGACAAAGTATTCCATTTTTAGTGTTAAGTGGTGTGACACCTATCTCTACAGCTTATTTCTGGAGGCAAAAGTGCCTTGTCCCATGGGGAGATCTGTCTCACTAGAGCTGAACTGTAGTCCAGCACAAGAGCTATTTCTTCTGCCATGCATTTTCTCATGGGGAATAGAAGGGGAAGCCAAGAGACAGTTTGAGTGAACAGGTAAATGAATCATTATATGATTGGAAAAAAAAAAAAGAAACAAAGAGGGAAAAGAAAGGACCTTTTTCTTTAAAAAAAAAAGTCTAACCTATATAGACACCAAAATTATTGATTTACAAAAAAATAAACAGTAGCTTTTAAAGGTAAAATTTACCTGGCTATACATTATTGTCAGCCAATTTTATAGGACATTTTAAACAATGGAAATAATTCAATCCTCTGGATGAAAAACAGCTAGCAAGACTCTCTTGATTCCGCTAGATATTGATTTCTCTTATCTCATGCATTCAAACATGACCAACACAGTAAGAGCTGGAGGGAAGAACAGCAGCTGTCCTGAAAAGAACCAAACTGGAAGGCGCATTGCCCAAGAGAGAGAAAAGATCACCTGCAGCTGCCCAGCATGGCACTAGGAACAGGCAGCCTGGCAAACAAAAAACAGTGACTGAAACAGCATGGAAAGTTCTAGAGCAAGCCAAGGGTGCCCAGAAGGTCAAGGCAGGAGATTACATCATTCTCAGGTTGCTGCCTTTGGTAAGATGTGTAAGGGTTGATACAAGTCCTCCAAGGCAAAAACCAAAAACAATGTTTAATTTTGTGAGAAGAATGGAAAAGAGCAGCTGAATGACAGCCTAGTGATCAACAGGATGCGTGTTTGGCAAAGTTAAAGCACTTTATCTGTTTTAAAACAAGGCGAGAAAATAGGTCAAAATGCTGTGATCAGGAACCAGTCAACCCAGAGGAATCTGCGCTGGCTATGAAAAGTCATAAGACAACTATCTAATATTAATATTTTGTAGCCCTGCTATTCACCCTTTGGATAGTTAACCATATATTTACAAAATATATTTTCTGTTTCTCATGTGATGAGATTAAAAATGGTGGAGAAGAGAATCCAGTACACAAAACATTTGCTTAAATGTAAAAACCTGAATGTGTCAGTCTTCCTTTTGTAAAGCTCTGCTTTGTCTTACTCAGCAAGTGGTGTTCAACACCCTCAGCGGGAGACTGTCACTCTGCAGTTCTGCCCCATAGAATTTGCAGGACACAGGCAACTACAGTCGCTGTGCTCAATAAATAACACATACAGAGCTCTGACTGGTGGGTTTGATATTCACAGAAAATCTAAACCTCATCACTCTCCAAGACACCACCTGAGCTGGAGTACTGACAGAGAAAACAATTAGGTCTGCTGAAGCTGAAACACACTTCAATCATTTTATTTCTCCTGCTGTAAATGTTATTAGTAAGTATTGATTACTTTCACTAGTAACCACACTGCAAATCAAAGATTTAAAACTTTCTGCTTGGGTAGATGTCTGTGCAGAGGCTGTAAATGGGTCTGGTACATGATAGCACTGTAATTAAGTAAAAATATCATGAAAATGAAACATTCTGGAAAATTTAGAAGTATTTCCTTACATTGTGTGAACAGCATATTAGAAACAGGTTTCTATGGAGAATAGCATGCATATAAACAAATACTAAATATTAACCCGTATTAAAATTTTCTTTTTATAGCAATCAAAATCAGGGAAAGTTTTTCTGGAAGTTAAAGTGTCACTGCCTCAGATGAGCATCCTCTTCAAACCTAAGCTGTACCTACCTGTTAAACTGAACAGAAATATGTCAGGAACAAGGAAGTACATGTGCCTGAGAGGAACACAAACCAACCAGGGACAACCTAGGCTTATTGCCTTCTGTGGTCTCCAGACTGTATTTACATTATGCCATATAGTCACACTTTAACAGGTACAATGTTTTATGCAATGCACAGGGATGAGCCCACAATGAGGAAGGAGGGAACCCCCAAGGTGGTCCTGGCATGGTACCTGCCTACTGGAGAGACATGATCTGGTGCTCTTCCTTCTACTGAGCTGTGCTGATCCATCAGGGACTTGTGACATCCAGGAAAGTACAGGAAGAGTATGGGACTGTTTCTTGCAATGGTCAGTATATTGTAGGCAGCCTAAGCACATTTTCATTTTAGGCCACTTGTAAGGAAAATATGGATAAAATAGTTTTGGAATTGGCAACGTTTCTTTTTAGATCAAACAGCTTAAAAGAGATTATGCACAGCATTGATCTATTTTGTATTTATTATCCAGTGAGACCAACAACCAACACTTTGTGAAACTTCCCCACGGCTACATCCTTGTCTACATTGAAAGGGTCAGAGGAATTCAAGTTTTTTGAAGTTAATATAAGCAGTGATTTTTCCATCCAGAAGCTGAAAGAAGCCTGTTTCAGCATTTTGGCACTACTTTGGCAAACCCTGCCTGGAGACCACCTCGAATCTAGCCAGATTTTGGCAGATGGGGCTGCTAAATGGAGTGATGAAGCTGTAATTAATATAGAGGATTTAGCCTATTTTGTTACAGGCAGCTCTTGTTCCAACTTCTCTGAGAGGGCTGCCTGAAAGTAGGGGCTTTGGACTAAGTGCCATAAAAATAAGGCATGAAAATTAGGAGAGGTACTGTTGTCTACTGCAGGGCTGCAGAACTATACTGGTAAGGAGGCTTTATGCTGGCTTGTATTTATGCCAACAGATTAAGAAAAGCCAATATTTCAACTCAGTGAAGTTGGATTACAGAAACACATGTAAACTACCTGATTCAAAAGATCTTCTGTCACTCAGTCTAGCTCCAAATATTGCAAAGATGTGTATGAAAAATGCAGCACTGGAGACTGCTTTGTGTGTATCAGGTGAATTTTCTGGGTTGCTACTGACAACCTTAAAATGCACCTTGGACATAGTCCCTACACAAAGACACCTGTAAACAGGATATATTCGATTTTTGCTGTTGGATAGACAGCTCCTGTCTTTATTGCACAGCCAGAGACACAATAATGTTGGGCTCTTTTGCTGCTTGATGAGGCACCTGAATACAGAAATTCATCCAGGTTTTAATGGAGTTCATGGCCAGAGATGGCCACAGTCACTGATGGTTGAAATGGCAGACTGCAGAGGAGAACACAACCCAGGGCTAGTACTCGTTTATGTATTTCTAGGTCTTATAGCAAATAGAACAGTAAAAATGATTCCTTTCTTGATGGGAAAGATGTCTGATTACAGGCATGAATAAACATAGTTTATTATCCAGAATTATAGGGGTACAGGCATCATATAAAAATTTTTTTCAATGTATGCTTTTTATTATTTTATGAATTACAATAATTTAATTGGGTTTCTTTGGGTTTCTGGTCCAAACAGCTCTTTAAACAAGCACCATTTGAAATTAATATATCCGGAGGGATTTTTTTCTTTCTTACTATTTTTATCCACCTGTTATTTTCTTCAATGCATTTTATTTTGACGGTGTCTGCATCTTGCATTTCCATCTAGCTTTCCACTGCTGTGAAGAGTGTTTTGGAAAAAAAGGTGGGTTTTTTATTTTTTTATTTTCTGACATAAGGAGTAGGAAAAAAATTGCCTGATGGAGCTATTACCTTCAAGTACTTTGCCGACTGATGATAATGAAATTTATTTCCTCCTGTAGTTAAAAATACACTTTTCAAAGTAATCATTTCAGTCCTCGAGCCACTTCTCATGACTCATTGCTCCAAGGCAGGGATCTACAGCATTGTTTGTGAAGTGCTCAATATTAAAAATATACATTCTATTAATCAGTGTTTCCCTGAGCGTGAAAAACAGTTAAATCCAGATGCAGGTGTAAGTCTGAAACTGAAACAAACTACACACAAAGACCAACATACTAGATAACAGCTTTAGCTACTTAATTATAGAATTTCAAAGATGTTGGAAACCACCTGACATTTCTAATAAAGCAAAATAAGGGTAAATTTGTGTTTTAAGAAACATCTGAATGCATAACTTAGGCTGATAGCAGCTTTGCAACTCCCACTTAGCCTACTCTAGATCTCTAGGTTAATACATCCATATAGTTTAGGTGTTTGGATATTTTCACTCTGTATGTGGATTTTATCTCTTGTGGAGTCTGCAATTTTGGTCAATCAAACAGTGGGTCTCAAAAGCTTTATAGTTATTAATGAAATAAATTTGTTCCCTCATAAAGAAACATGTTCAATGTGTTCTTCTGAAAGACTACTGACCATCCCATCCCACTACTGCAGGAATAAATGTAACACTGTCCCAGGAGCAAAGAGCCCCAACACTGAGGGAAAGGCACTCCAGGTTGACAGAAATCTAGAAAGCTGGCTGCTATACTCACATAGCTGGAAAACTGTGGTAAGCTGGTGCATGTTGTGGTGGGCTGACCCTGGCTGGACACCTGGCGCCCACCAAAGCTGCTCTATCACTGTTCTCCTCAGCTGTGCAGGGGAGAGAAAATACAACGAAAGGCTCATGGGTTGAGATAAGGGCAGGGAGAGAGAACTCACCGGTGGCAGGGAGAGATCACTCACCAGTGATTGTCATGGGCACAGCAGACTCCATTTAGGGAAATTTATTTATTTATTACCAATAAAATCAGACTAAGATAATGATAAATACAGGCAAATCATTAAAAACATTTTTTCCCCACCCCTCCCTTTTTCCCAGGTTCAACTTCACTTCCAAATTGTCTAGCTCCTCCCTGCCAGGATCACAGAGGGGTGGGGAATGAGGGCTGTGGTCAGTTCATCACATATGCCACTCCTTCTTTCCCAGGCTCAAGTCTCCTCACGCGCTTCCACTGCTCCAGTGTATGAAGACAGTGCTCCATAAACTTCTCCAACACGAATCCTTCCCAAGGGCTACAGTTCTTCACAAACTGCTTCAGTGGGGGTCCCTTCCATGGGGTGCAGTCCCTCAGGAACAGGCTGCTCCAGTGTTGGTGCCCCATGAGGCCACAAATCCTGACAGCAAACCTTCTCCAGTGTGGGCTCTTCTCTCCATGGGGCCACAGGTCCTGCCCCAGCATGGGTTTCCAACTGAGTCAGCCTCCTACAGGCATCACCCTGCTCCAGCATAGGGTCATCCATAGGCTGCAGGAGAATATTTTCTCCCCAATGTGCCTCCATGGGCTGCAAGGGCACAGCTGCCTCACCATGGTCTGCATCATGGGCTGCAGGGAGTCTCTGCTCTGGCACATGGAGCACCTTCTGCCCCTCCTTCTGCATTGACCTGGGTGTCTGAAGGGCTGTTTGTCTCACACCTATCCTTACTCCTCTCTTCCTTGACTGCAATTATCTTGTGCAACAACTTTCTCTCCTTAACTCTGTCATCCCAGAGGTGCTGCCACTGTGGTTGATGAGCTTGTCCTTGGCCAGCAGCAGATCTGCATTGGAGCCTGGCATTGGCTCCGTTGGACAGGAGGGGAGCTTCTGGCAGCTTCTCACAGAACCCATCCCTGTAGCCCCCCACTACCAAAACCCAATACAGACATTTAAAAAAATAAATACACATTCCAAATCTTCATGCAGTGGTGTCATCTCTGAGTGCTGAAACTTCCAGTAAAATCACTCACCAAAACTTAAGTATTACTTGACTCTATAACAAACTCCTAAAGCTGCCTCTCTGGTGGCAGCACACCATGCACTGTGTAGGAGGAGCGGCAACTTCCATTGTGACTGTGGTTTATTAACCTTCTGCTAAGGAAGTCCTGGAAGAAGTGACGTATCACAGGGAAGAGAGCAAGAATCTCAGTATAAAGCCCACTCCTCCTCCACCACTGAAACTGCGATCTTTGGTGCATGAGCTCAGCTTGTTGCTGTTCCTTCACACTTGTAATCACTGAAACAGGCTGCTGTGACTGTGGAGGTGGTATGTTGGGTCTGCGTGAAACAAATCAGCCAGCACATATGTGTGGGCAGCGCCTCATTGTAATTTAGAGAGGTTTGTCAGTGAGCTGTAAGGATGGGTAGATGGAAGAGTGGCAGAAGCAGTTTGAGGCTGTGTGGGAGAGGAGCTGGTGGCCCTATACATGCTCTGCCTGTGGATGGGAGCACTGATGCTCCACTGGAAAGGAGTTCAAATGCTGAGAAATTCCAGTAAAATGTAAAAGCTAAAAATAACAGGCTGGTTCTTTGTCTGGAGTAAATCAGCAGGGATGTGTTGAATCTCTGGATTTACCTCAGCTGAGCATCTCAGCTTGTATACCTCACCCTCATCTCACACTGCTCTGCCAGAACTTCGGGGGATATCTGGATGATCTGAATTTAACCACATTCTAGTGCTGAGTTGAGAGGTGGAAGCAATTGTATAAAAAGAATTTTTAATGACAACTCTTATTCATTTAATGCTGTTCATATTTATAGTCAATTCAGAATGAATTAGTTGCTCTAAAATGAAAGTTTTATGTATGATAAAGATTTTATCTTTTTTAGACTACTGTAGAATAGTTTAAAAAATAGCAGCTCAATTGAAATCAAGAGAAGCACTTTAACATAAAACTATTACAGTGAGAAAGCTGTTGCTGTGATCTGGTCTCTGAAACCTGGAGACTCTAAAACAGTTACCTGAATTTGCAAAGCTGTTACATATAACTTACATACATTTTCAGAAAATATGCAAGCTGGCATGAAGGAAACTTTTGTCCCTTCTGCTGAAATCAGTGCTTAATTTAAGAAATACGAGTAACATTTTACCTGGAATCACAGCATGTCCCTGGTTGGAGGTTAATTTAAATAAATGAGTGGCCATCCACTCCTGCAATTAATTAATTTTCAAGGCTTTCTTGTATCAGGGTTCATTTTTGGAGAGCAAGAGAAGCGAACCTTGTTTTCAAAACCTTAAAAGAAAAATGTGTTTCAAATCCTAAAAAAGCTTGTTTGTAATCCACTGATTTGAGTGTATCAGAATTAATGCACGTTTATCTGTAAATCAGTAAGATTTCCTTTGACCAATTTCAAGCATCCAGAATCTAGGAAGCCCACTCCTGTATTTACAGTCTGGAAGCAACATCTCTGTCTCCAAAGGATCAGGGTGTCTGTGTGTAGCAAAGGCAAAAATTGTTTCCATGAAATGGCTCTTTGCAACCTCTCAGTCTTTCTATATGGATCTCATGTCATCATCCCTGGTGCATTTCCTTCAGAAATAGTAAATTTCCAATAATCAGTCCAAGTTTAAAAAGATATCACTATACACAGTAGCAAGGAAGAACAGCTCTCTATGCTTGAAGTCTTACTATAATGCTTAAAAAAGCATACTAGCCTGGAAGTTCTTAATCTGAACTTGTTCCAGCTCATCTCCTCTGTTTCTTATTGCCATTCATATTCTTGTTTAAAATAGCAGTCTCCATCAATTTTTATTTCCCTGTCATCTATTATTCCTCTCAGCCTTGAGCCATATTAAACCAAAGCTTTCATACTTTCCATCCATTGTCATCTGTCTCATACTCAGCTTTTACTTGTGTTTAAAGCACTCTTCTTAGCAAGAAAAAAGTCTGCAATGTGTGATTGAAGTGTGGTTAGGACCGTAGCCTTTATTCTGTTACTTAGAAACTAAAATATAAGCATTAGAGGTAAACAATTTGTAATGAAAAGTAAATAAGAAAAAATTGTTTGTGACTATTGTGGCTTATCTGCAAAACTTTGCAAATTTATTATATTCAGAACATGCCATAAAGTAATACAATGTGAGCACTTACAAATTACAGAATGCATGTGTATTAAACAAAGTCAGAATATAATGTGATATTAGGTCATCAAATTGTCAGTGTACCTTATGCCCCTGAGCTGTTTATAAATAGGTAGCAGCATTGAAAGATTCATCATTTCAGAAGGTTTATAAATAGGTATGTAATGT
>NW_008240221.1:5952801-5977047 GCF_000691975.1 Corvus brachyrhynchos
CTTGAAAATCATGTCATACTCATTAGTGTACATTAAGCCACAGGACTTTGGCTCTTTTCTCAGTTAATTAGTGGAAAAAAAAAAAAAAGAAAAGAAGAGTACATTAGAGCTGGTAAAAAAAAGGAAGATGCAAGGAAGGACACAGAAAGAAAACTCATTTTCAGTTGTGAATAATGTATTCATGGAGTTCCACCTAGTAAGTGCAAGCTCAAATATATTCATAGAGTGTATGCCATTAGCTTAACTGTGATAGAATCTTTTTTTTTTTTTTTTTTTGGTGGCAAAAATCTGTTTGGAAATAGTGCAGCTAAATATGTTAGTTTTCCAAACTAATTTCTAGGCAGTACCTTTTAATAATTTGTGGCTTAGAGTGCATTCAGATTTTACACAAAGTCCTGTCCTGTGCTGTGGGGACTATG
This sequence comes from Corvus brachyrhynchos, assembly GCF_000691975.1. NCBI lineage: Eukaryota > Metazoa > Chordata > Aves > Passeriformes > Corvidae > Corvus > Corvus brachyrhynchos. Next base: position 5,953,221 of record NW_008240221.1, read on the forward strand.
ATCCCTAGGTTGCTTCAGAAGGCTTGCTTCCTCTTGCCTCCCAAGGGAAGGCAATGCAGCCTTGATCACGAAAGACCCCTGCACTTCTTACTCATGTGCATGTTTATGTCAGGTCTCTGGACATCTTCTTCTGACCGGGTGAACACGCTGAGGAGATTAAAGTGGATTTAGACCCTAATGTCATGCTGGATGATAGTGCTCATAAAAATGAGCAGACTGGTGTAAAGGGAGTCAACTCTTCTGGAAGGCCACAAAAAGCCACAGGCTCATAGCCTCTCATTAAAACAAGTGTAAAATGTCATTTAGCAGCAAATACAAGACAAGAGATTAAATCAGGAGTCTGGGTCACATTTTGGAGACTACAGCTGCTCTTACAGAAGCAAGTGCAAAGAGACACTTCAGTGAGTCTCACCTGTTTTACACTTGTTTGCTGGAGTTTTCTCTATGGGTATCACAGCTCCATGGCATAGCTTGCAAGCGCTGGCGCTGCTTTGAAATAAGGTACATCTCGTTGAAGAATTCAAATGTGACTTTGTTCTTGCTTAAACAGGAATCTGAAATGATGACAATGAGTCAGGCTGGGGTTTGACAAGGGCGTTTTCCCACCGAGGTTGATTTGCTCTAATGGCTATTGATTCAACAGACTGTAACTTGGAAGAAAGGAGGAGCTGTGAATGGAGCTGGGCTAGAGGAATTAAATTACCCTAATGTAACTTTTAATGGACCTACCAGCAGTGTCCACTCCTTCCAGAAGGCCCTGAAAACAGCTCAGTCCATAATTTCAGGCATTATCACAGGCAGTTGCATTGCTAATGCTGTGTATTGATAAAAGGATAAATGCTATTTTTGCTCTTGGTGTCAGGAGGACTGGGTATCACATTAATGGCATAGATCGCTGAAGTTCTGTCCTTGAAATAGTCATGGCTTTCAATTTCTTTCTCAGCATGTGTTTAAATATTCCCATGAGCCCCAAACTGCCTCAAGTTGCTTCCTGTTTAAATAAAAGATGATTCCTCTTTTTATTCTGTGGAATCCATTCAAAAGAAAAGGTCATGCCCAAAGAGAGAAAGCAATTTCCTTATTCTTCGTTTCAGAGCTCTAGGGATTTGTAATTTAAGTTTCCCAGAACAGTCTCCATTTTTTATAATTGATATTCTTTGTTAATTTTCTTTTTTTTGGGTGGTGGTGTCATGTTTGTCTAGTCCTAAAGCAAACCCAACATTTACAGTTGTTAAACCCGAGGCCCCTCAGAAATGCAGCATGACTGAGAGTATCATCAGGGCAGGTAAAAGGATAATAAAAAGAAGTTATTTCTTTTAATTTACTTTGTTTCCGCTGATGCCTGACACCAGTCATTCTAAATGCACCTTTCTTTATCATTTAAGAAGGGGAGACCATGGAATATTTCACAGGGAGGTATTAATGTTTAATAATAAGCATTGCTTCAGTGGTGACTGCAAAGTTTTGCTTTTTCAGAAGATTTTACAAGAATTGTCTAAAAATTGATGTGACCTGGCCATTAGGCTGATGGGGAGAAATTATTCCAGCAGCCCCCAATGATATTTGAAAAGAGATTTATTTTCCTGATGATGCAATAAAGCATACATATTTTAAAAATTGGTTTTGTCTCTTCTATTTATGTTATGTCTTACATTGATTAAACTATATTAATGATAATAGAAATAGGATAAATTGTTCAAGTGTAAGCCCCTGTGGACATAGTAAACACCAGCATAAATTGATCTAAGTCCATTTATTTCTACAGAAGTTTAAGCTCTGGAGTCAAAATATAACATCTTAAAATTATTAGATTCAATTACTACAAATGTTTCTGTTTTTGAAGAATAGATAATAGACTGATTTCTCACATTATGTGAATGGCTGCTAACATAAATTATGATGTATAATTATTTATCTAAAATTTTATTCTAATATTGAGAAGTGTTCAGCTGCATTTAAAAACTCACAGTCAGGAAACCAGTATCTCTGGCTGGAATCTGATTTATTTTCATTTACATTTACTTGCATTGTCATGCCTTGCAGTGGCCCACAGCATTGTTTGGAGTCTGGATACTCCCTGAGGTAATGAAGGTTTTGTGGATGCCTGGTGTTATCAAGGCTTAGCTTTGTTAGGCACAGGCAGCGGTGAGTGCAGCTGCTCTCCTGTGCTGATGGGAGGGGCTGCAAAACAGACTGGTCAAACTGTTTCAAAACAACAGTCATTAAAACCTGGGGTTTTCACGCTGAAGTAAGTGAACCAGCTTAATGAATATTTACAAATAAAAAATTGGTTTAGAACTGTCTAGATAAGCTCATGCATAATTCAATAATCAGAGTTGAAAACCAAAGACCTGCAGTCTGCTTTCCTTAACGTAACATTAAAGGTATACATTTTTATAAGTAGGCCATCCCCTATTCCTATCCCATACAAGTCCAGACTGATTACCTCCTATGTGTGTATTTATTATTCATAAGCATCTACTGAGAACTATGGATTTACCATTTTAAGAGCATGTTTCATTTGTGAACTTTCTGCCTAGCTTTCCAAATTTTTTCTTTGTAATGGATAACACTGTGAGTGGATGACTGAATCATTTTGACAGTAGAGCTAATAATGGAGCACGAGATTATGATATAAAGTTTCCTTATAAATAATCATGGAGGTTAAAAAAAAATCATGGGTGCTAAAAACACTACAGTTTTTTGGCATACAAAGTATATTAGTGTATTGAGAGGAGTCTTTGTGGGCAGTGAATAATGCAAGCACACAACCATAGCAAACCAAACTGATAGTCTCTGTTCTCAGGGACACCATGGATCAGGCTTCCCTGACTGTGTGTCTGATGCTCGCTGAAGTCATGTATGAGAAATTGTTCTGTTAAATTGAGTGAAATTTCACAAGGGTGCCATCGTGGATATATGATATTCTTAATCTGACTGTGATTACTGTTGCTTGGCTTGAACGGATGAGGTCTGGGGGGGGCGGGGGGGGTGGGTGTGAGAGAGAAAGATAAGAAGGATGACAAGTGACAAAATACACTAAAGATAAAAAGGAGACTGTTGCTATTCCATCCAAGGTCCTGGATAAGATCTCTGCAGCAAATGAAAGAAGCTAAATGGTCAACTATTCTTTCTGAATTTTCGTTTTATGCATGTACAATTATGTGCAATTACAAACACATTTGTATACCTAGAAAAGTATTTAAATTTATATGAAAAAAATCTGCATATGTACATTTAGAATCTGCTTTACAAACCTGAATGAAATACCATCATGTAGAGGAACCTTTTTCCAGCACTGACTCAACAAATGCTTCCAGAAGTGAAAATATGTGTCTGACACATAAAACTCTGTACTCTTTCAGCAACAGGTACCACCTAGAAGCAACTCAGTAGTAATTTGCCAGCCTGAGAACAAACCAAACCAAAGGAGGTACTGGCCTTTCCCCGCTTCTACCTTCTCTAATGAACAAATTATTCAAAGATATAAACCAAGCTGTTGAAAAACTTCAGTCTAAAGAATGTGCAGCAGGTGGCAACATATGTGTCCAGTTAGTTCCAGCCAAAACAGTCTAATTTGCAGAAAAGGGTACAGAATTTCGCTGTGACTCAGCTGAGGGGGTGATTCAAAGATGCTCTAGCTCAAGTGCTAGACTTGCTGAAGAGAGTAGTTATTAATTAAATGGAATTTCTACACTATCCTGACCTTTTGGGTGTACAATAATTCGCTTTATACTCTAAATTTTTTCTGTCTGTTTGGGGCTCATTTTCATTTGGGATTTGGTCTTCTGCTTCTCCATTTCCAAAAACATTAAAATAAAAATATTTGCATAGTTTAAAGCTTATGAAAGAATAAATTAACTAGGCCAAAAGAAAATTATTAAATATCTGACCTTTTGGCCATTGTAATATACAAAATTGAATATTTAACTACTTTTTAATACGTGCACTCTCCCTCTAGTGGTAATGTAGACGCTGCTTGATCCAGTCACTTCACGTCCAACTGCAAGGTTATTACGGCTTGTCTGAACCAGTAATTTTATGACATTATATCAAAAGCAATTGTTCTGACTAGCAACTAGTGGCACTTGTATGTTGAATAAAGAAAATAAGAATGAGGGAAGCAGCAGCTTCCAGAGGGCAACAGTCAAAGTAACAAACAACCTATTAGAATAGTGACTGAAAGCTATTACTACCTGCTGGGTATGTGGCTGGATTTAAGTGATTTCTCTTTAATTATGTCTACAGAATTACAAGAACTATCATAATTGTGAAATTATTTTTTTGGTTTACACCAAAGCTAGCACAGACCTAATAGTGCTCTAAAGCTCATGTGGATTGGCCTGGTTACTGAAACCACATGGTTCAAACAACGGATTAAATTTCATAAGATGGAATATAAATTAATATTAAGCATATAATTAATGCTGAAATAGAATATTTTCCTACATTAGGTCATCAACAACTAGTGGAATGATTTGGGAAATTGTAATTTCTTCTGATAAAAATGTCCTAGTGAGGAAAGGAGAGAGGAAAGATGGGTGGCTACTGTTGAAAACAGTTTGAATTTAAGTCTCTTCTTTTTGGGATAGAATTCTTTTTGGGAAACCTTTCTGGGCAAATACAGCACTGAAGGTTAGTCTGCACCAAAAAGAAACTAATTGTACCTCCTTTCTGAAACAAAGCCAAGTGAAACGAAGCCGAACTAGACAGCAAGCCTGAGTTTAACAAATTAGAGATATTTCTTGGGAGGGACTCAATTATCACAAGACCATATTTTTCACAAAATTCACTTTAGGGAAAATTTCCAACAGGAATGTGTATTGAAAGAGCTCTTCAATCTAAGCACTTGACATCTCAGGTAAGTTGGCTGTAGTAATAATGGATAGCTCTTATATAAGCACTTTAAATCACTGTCTGCTGAAGAGATGAAAGTGATCTGAATAATTTTTTTTCTTTTCATCTGGAGTGATAACAAACAAAGAGAATAAATTTACCAACAGATCTGGTATCTGGTTGCAAAATCCAGGAATTTTAAGGGACTAATCTACTTAAAGGTTTTTTTTTTTTTTGTTTTGTTTTTTTTTTTTTTTTTAACATGATCAAGAAAACAAAAAAACAATGAGTAAAAAAATACAGGCATCTTGAAAACATTCTGTTTTGTTACTTCGAGTGTTATCCTTTTAATTATAATAAATGCTCTTAGGAGGACTAAGCTGCCAGTGAAAATGTCAGAGAGAAGAAAACCCTGCTTTGTTTGCTTTTGATTATGGCAAGAAAATATTGATTAAAAATATGTGTCTTTTAGAACAACTGAAAACTAATTTTCCTTTGTGATTTTTCAGAAATCTGAAGTTCTGCCATTTATTTTCAACCTATACCTGCATATGAACTCAAATCCTCCTGTAAAGTAAGTAATGTGATTACTTGTACCAGCATTTCTACTATATAAAGTGAGCTTTGTGTGGGGTTTGGGATTCTTTGGCCAGGGGATAGGAAGAGACAATTAATATTTATTTATACAGCTTATATAATTTAGCATTTATATTTCTAATATTTGTATTTATAGTATAAATATATTTATATTTATAATAAATTATATTTATAATATTTGTACAGCTTTTTGTTTGTTTTTAAGAAAGGTAACCTTCTATATGCACAAGCTCCCCTTTGGACAAGTACACTTTCTTTTTAAATGTTTCTCAAGAAAGATGAGGTGCAGATATTTAAGATACTTAATTTCACTCCAGTGAGTACACATTAGCTCAATAGATTGTACTTTCGAGATTGGATATTTAAGCAATTATTAAAAAAAAAAACAGTTTAATGGTTTTTGAAGCATCATTAACAACTCAATAAATTAAAATTGAGTGCTAAAAGGACAAAAAAAATTATTACCTAAATAAGTTTAAATTATTCATTAAGAATATGAGATAGTCAAGGAACTGGAAAAAGCTTTGAAGAATATATCCTACTGTTTACGAGATTTTTTTACCTTTCCCCCTTTTTACACTCACCCAAACCCTTTTTTGTCTTTTAAGACTATTAAAGTGTGGCCTGAACTCAGTTTTGGAGCCTGGTCTTCATGATGGCAACAAGCTGCTCTGTGTACTTATTAGAAATACAAAGTAAGCAAGTATATATCAGATGCTGAATTTCCTGCTTTCATTCTGCTTAGTAAGAAAGCAGCAACTATAAATATATTTATATTTATAATAAATTATATTTATAATATTTGTACAGCTTTTTGTTTGTTTTTAAGAAAGGTAACCTTCTATATGCACAAGCTCCCCTTTGGACAAGTACACTTTCTTTTTAAATGTTTCTCAAGAAAGATGAGGTGCAGATATTTAAGATACTTAATTTCACTCCAGTGAGTACACATTAGCTCAATAGATTGTACTTTCGAGATTGGATATTTAAGCAATTATTAAAAAAAAAAACAGTTTAATGGTTTTTGAAGCATCATTAACAACTCAATAAATTAAAATTGAGTGCTAAAAGGACAAAAAAAATTATTACCTAAATAAGTTTAAATTATTCATTAAGAATATGAGATAGTCAAGGAACTGGAAAAAGCTTTGAAGAATATATCCTACTGTTTATGAGATTTTTTTACCTTTCCCCCTTTTTACACTCACCCAAACCCTTTTTTGTCTTTTAAGACTATTAAAGTGTGGCCTGAACTCAGTTTTGGAGCCTGGTCTTCATGATGGCAACAAGCTGCTCTGTGTACTTATTAGAAATACAAAGTAAGCAAGTATATATCAGATGCTGAATTTCCTGCTTTCATTCTGCTTAGTAAGAAAGCAGCAACTGCTACACTTTTCAAGACTCTCTTCCCAGAGGTAGTTAAGCTGGCATTACCATCTTTTTTGTATATTGAAAATAGTACAAACAGACAAGTATGGACAATAAAATAAGGTCTAAGAAGAGACATGGGTGTTCTCCTTGACCATCCTTTCATCCTATCCTAATCATGTTTTTCACTTTCCCTCCTTACTTCTTTGTGCTGAACGCTGGTATGGGAGAATTTATCCCAAAGCTAATATGTCATTTTAAAGATAATGATTTTGAGTATCAAATGTTTGCCCTGCACTTTTGGAATAGCAGACATATTAGATCACTTCTTTTTGTGGTGCCCTTGTTTATTTGAAAGCAACTTGTACTTTATCTTCTCAGCTACAATAATGTATAATATTTTGGGTAGCAAAATCTAGTTTTGATAATTAAATTATACATTTAGAGATGAATTCTAATTGAATTTCCAGGTTAAATTTTTTGTTGTGACTGCCTATTTTATTTACGACTGCAGTAGACAACTGAATGTCTCTGTCCTGACATAATATCATGCATAAATAGGGAAATTACGAAAAAATATCCATTTCACAAAATAGCAATCTTACCATAGCATGCTATGTTTTGGAAAGACTGTGATAGAAAAGCAGAATCTTAGTTGGCAAGGTATTGTTCACTCTTGCCCAAGAAATTCTTCCTGAGCAAATCCTGCCATCAGTCTTTTTACATAATGGGACACAAAAAATAAAGCAACATATTGTAACCCAATGGTCAATGTTTGCAGGCTCCCTGACAAGTTACATTGTCAGACATGTGGAAATCTGTGCTGGAGGATGCTGAAAAAGAACCATAAACTGAAATGTGGTAAAGAAGTATGGAGACATAACATTAAGAAATACATCAGAATAAATTCTGTGTGACTCAACAGCTGTACAGGTAGAGAAAGCCCAGCAGGACACCAGCTGATTTAAGAAAACTTAAAGGCAGAATTAATCATTGATGTGGCTATTTCTGGAAATGAAAGGGATTTTGAAAGGGACAAAAATGTGAGAACCATACAGATTGAGTGACTGTACCAGAAAATAAGATTTCTCTTGGTAGTTTAGAAGTAAAAATAAAATGTGGCCAGCTCTAGGATCTAACAAGAATGTGTTGGACACAGAAATTGTGTGGATTTACATATGATGCTTGCCAAGTCTACCATTCTTGGAAATCCCTCCTGCATTCCTTTTTCTCTAAAGGGAATTCATGGTTTATTTGTTTGCTTCTAAAAATGAATATGAGCAATATTTGTATCCTTATGGGAGGATGCACAATGTAGCCCAATGTACCAATGCAAGCAACTTCTGGTCCTTTCCTCACAAAGTCAAAGAATAGAGACTGTCATCAGCAATCACAGTAGAGAACATCACCTGTGTTTCAGTCATGTGCAACTGGATCTTCCACATTTCAGACAGTGACTGCATTGAAAAAAAATAGTAGAATAAAGCAAAACAACTGATAGAAAAGAATAACAGAAGGCAAAATTGTCTGGAGGCATAAAAATTTGGACAGGAGCTACCCAGGAGCATGACTTGCAGGGCATGGTGGTGAGGGGAACCTCCTGCCAAAGAACCATGTAAATATTTTGAGATTTGTGACTCAGTCAGATGCAGTGTTTTAGCTGAAAGATCACCAAGAAAGAGACTTGCCCACACCTGTGACTATATGTGGGGCAGACTTGGCAGGAGTGTTAAGGGAAAGGACCTGAACTGAGTTTCTAGGGTCTTTGACGTAGATGTGACAGATACTCATTTGAAAAGATATTCCTTAGGGACCTGAAGCAGCACAGAACTACCAACTCCTAATAGCTTGTACAGATCCTAAAAAAAACCACCAGGGCCTGATTCTGGTTTCCGAAACCCCAGATTGTACAGCCAGAAATGTCTGCTGCTTTTGCAAATGTTACGGACCTGAACAAACTAATTTCTTTTCAGCACTGCTCCCTCAAGCTAAACTGCTAGTCCTGCTTGGTGGCAACGCCACGTATTATGAAGGGCTGCAGGGAAAGCACCCTTTCATGAAGTATGTGGGGAAATAGGTTTTAAATTCATTGAAAGCTGAGTGCCTAACCTTCTAACTTTACCCTCTCCCTGTGCTTGCAAGTTACACACGTTTAACTCTAATCAGAGGTCTCTGGCTTCAGTAAAAAAAATACCATGGCACACCAAACCAAAAAAATCCTCCAGACCCTCAGACAACCTTTCTCCCTCCCCAGATATTCAGCGGGTTGCTGTTTCTCCTGAACTGGTGCCCCTGAATATTAAGAACAGGCTGCTAGAGCCATTGCCTTTGGAGTGTGAAATGGAATGGCATTAAGTTCTGGCTGCTGTGACTCATATTTGTTTGTCCTCATACAGCTCAGATTGCCTGCTGGCATCCTGGATTGCAGGAACATACGCATGGCGCATCCATGGAGCAATGCCTGTTTCCTCAGACAAAGAACTGAACACTGTGTGACAGCAGGCCCACCCCTCTGGAGATCAGAGAGTGCAAATCTGTTCTTATGATGAAATACACGGATGATTTCATGGGAGAGGACAATGAAAGGAAACATTTCAGCAACCCCACAGTAAAGTACTGTCGTGCTCTTTCCAGAGGAGAGTCTGTGAATGAAAAATGAATATGTGTTAGTAATTTCTGATGCTGTAGATTCAGGGCAGATCTACAGCTGCTGACCTTTTTGTAACATTTTGCAATAGCCATACATTTTGATCTTCTAGTCCTTGCTAATGAAAAGTTATGGAAAAATTGCTACATGAGAATAATTTAAAAAAAACCCCTTTTTGAAGACTTCCTTTGTGAGAGAAATTTTTCTTGGCTTATTTCTCTCAAGGTGTTGACACTTAAAGTTTATTTTTTTCATCAAATTGTGCTCTCAGTAGTACTGTACAAGTTGCCACATCACGAAAGGCTCTGTGCTTCTTTTCCTGTGCTGCCCACTCATCACCCTGACCACTGCAGAATCACAGAATCACACAATCAGCTAAATTGGAAAAGACCTTTGAGATAATCAAGTTCAACCTGTGACTTAACACCACCTTGTCAACTAGGAACAGGAAGTCATTTAAAGTTTGACCATCACACTGGCAGGTGTGGATGAAGCACCTGAGCAGAGTGTAGAGATGTGCACCATTGAACAGAAATGTGCAACATCAGGAGCAGGCAAGGGTCTTGTTTTCTGCTGGTCTCAGAGTAGCATAATCACTGTTTTTTGTTGACTCAAAATTCAGGGAGTGTTTAATGAGGGAGGAGGAATGGAAGAATTAATTTCTTTTATAACACTGAATTTTTGCAGCTCAGGGGATTGTTCCCTTGCACTGAAACTGAGAGCTGAAACAGGCTCTCACTTCTCTCTGCAGCAGTGACTCTACAATCCCAAATCCAGCTAACCCGAATCTCATTAGCAACTGAAAGTCACTGTCTCCAGTGTGAGGACTGATTAGCTAAAACTGCTTTATATTGCTCTATGAGGCAGATATCTTTTTTTCCTACCAAACTGGACATCCAGAGATCCAAGAACTATTTTTCTTTACAGGTAAGATGCTGCCTTGCTCCCGTGCAAGGAAATAACAGCCACTTTAGCAGGAATTGCATGATAGTGTAACTACTACCTAAAAATCAGTGATACTGTGTTGTTCAAATCAAAATAGTGATTCTTTGGCATAATGTTAAATACTGAGCCTATCTGATCTTTGGGTGTTATTACATTTCTAAAGACTTACAGGAAAATTTAGCAGCATAATTTTCCTGATACACACTATCTTACAAATCATCATGTGGACAGATTTTTTTTTTCTCAACAACTTTAGCATTGAAACTGCTAAATAGCACTTCTATTCTGGAAAGTTTCAGGATTTTTTTTTATGGTTCAATGTTTTACCACTTTCTCAAATATAGTTGAAATTTTGGAAAAAATGAGGAGTGTTAGCAGACAGGCGACAGACGCCTCAATAGGCAGACAGCATGATCACATAAGCACTGTTTTCTTAGGAAACTGAATTATATTGGAGCACCAGGAGACCAGTTGTCTGAAATCTCTCATCTATAACTCTGGGGTAAACATAATGTTGGTTTCTTGGTTTTTAAAGGTCTACTCCTAACAGGTCTGTTCCCGTTTGTTGAACAACCTTACTGATCACAAATGGCTGTTCAAAAATATTCTGACACAAACTAGTATGTTCTGAAAACTGCATTTTTGTATTGTTATTAACAAATTTACTTGCTTCATTTCATCAGTAGGCTGTAATACCATCATCAAACTATGGTGGGCTCTTGGACAAATTTTTCTTTCTTGACTGTGGAGCAATGGCTTTTTGGCTTCTAATAATCACTTCACGTTCTCTCAGTTTTTGTTTGCATTTCCCTCCTACTCAATATTACTCATTCTTGCCCTTGGTTTTGGGAAATTAGTTGTTTAGAAGACTTGTGTATGCAGCTGATTAGAACTGTCCTCTGTTTAATTATCTATTGAATAAAACCAGATCATGATCTCCACTCTGTAGGCAATAATCTACATAAACAATTAAATGTTCTCCTTCTTAACAGCAGATAAAATAAACCATTATCAAGTACCAGACAATTTATATAGAAAATCATGTTCTATAACTTTTAAAAATTTTGGTGCCTGTGACCCACATCTTTTGCTTCCCAAACAGGGTGCAGTTAGTTTTCTATAAATGACAAGAAGGTATGCGTAGAGTTTTCTGGTGTAGTACTTTGACCGGCTAAAGACCTTTCAGTATCACCATCTCCTTATCTAAGTCACCCAGTTCCCAAAATGCCCAAATGTTTTTCCACATCTCCATGCTTAATCCCACTGTGTTCTTACAATTTGTAGTCAAATATTTTAAAATTCCAATCACTTGAAACATGCTTACTATAACATACTTTGCCAACTACAACACACTTCTGTTTTCCAGGAAATTTCTGTTGGTTTTAGCCTAAATATATATAAAAAAAAAAAAAGCACTTTCTTCACCTTATTTCTCCCCTAGTTTAATAAATTTGAAAAAATGAGAAAAATTTTCAGTACATTGGTTTTATCACCTCTATTCATATAACTATTATCATTGTCATCACTATTAATCAAATCTTCCAGATTACTTCATTTTGCCATTGTCCAAGGAAACTACTCTGTACTCCTTATTTATAAACCTCTTATATGAATTGCTGTGAAAAATTCCCCAAATCCCAATATATACTCAACAGTCAACTGCTTTCTCACTCGTGAAGTGAAAGTATCTCCAGGGAAGTCAGCTGAGTCCTGTTTGACATCCCGAAGACTATAATTTGCATAATTCCATGTGGTATCTCTTTATGGAAGAATGTCACAATTACTGTAAGCTCTTACCAAATTTATTGTTGCAGATTTACTTTTACTCCAGTGAAATGTTGCAGAATTTACTGTCCATGTGACTTCTGCTGATTTCTATCCTAAGAGCCTGCTGTAAAAGGGCTTTCAACAGCTCTTAAGCTGTGTTCACTATTAACACTAAAACTGATCAAACTTCACTGGAAAATAAAAATGACTGATCTCCACTCCCTAGTTCTACTCAGAAACGATTCCAGAAAATGACTCCTCAGACAGTTGCCATCTAGTTTTCAGCTGTATTCTTGAGTTTACAGAACCTGTTATTCTTCATTCTTCCCAGTATGCAGTGATGAACGACAGTGTGTCTCTCTTGCAAGGATGCTGAGATGCCTCTCTTGGATGCTGCTTGTCCATCCCATCAGAATTATTATCACGTACAGACTTTGTAGCTTTCTGTTCCTTCAGAAACTTGTTGTTTGGTATCTGACTTACTGAGTAGATGGTAGTGCTGCTGCACTTAGAATAAAGTTGAAGGCATCCTAATTTTCATTCTCTTTTGGTCACCAGGAAACTTACTCACTTTCTTGGCACTTCCAGTCTGGTGTTGTCCCCCAAAACCTCTGCCTACTCAGGTGTGAAATGGCATTAAATAACTGCTTCTCCACAATATGCATTTATCCTATGATGTGTTGGCCAGAATAAATTTGATGTGCTGAAGGGAAGAATACATGAAATAATATTTCTCTCTACATATAGAGAAGAAACAAAGGCCCTCTTTTGGGCCCTTAAGGCTAGATATTTGCTAAACTTTGCCTAGTTATAATCTTTCAAGAATATCAGGTTAAAGCTATTGACTGCAGTGAAGGATGAAACTTGTATTACCTGATTTTGGACATCTAAACCTTGGCAAATTTTTCCTGTTAGTTACATAGGTGACTTATATAAGATAGAAGTAAAAAAAAAAGACATCCCACCTATAATATATATTTAGGTTACTTACTGGAAGTGTCTCTCCCTCATTCTACTACACAAAGAGCCTATACAACCAGCTTTAATTAAATTTCTAAATTTTAGATGTGTCTTAATTAACCCCTTAAAGGTTTTTAGGCACTGCCATAAATTTTGACTCCTTTATTTTGATAGACAGCATTTCACACTTGTATTTTCTAGGAAAAAAACATCACTCACACAGAAAATACAAAATTCCTGGGCAGCCTGAGAGCTGGTTTTGCAGGGAAGGGGAGGAGGAGGAAGACTGCAACACTAAATGAGCTGAAATCAAGAGGCAGAGATCATAAGTGAGAGAAGAAAGCTGCTCCTCATCCACAGAATGTAGGAATTAGTATCTTACCTCTCATTTCTAGACTGGGAGTTGCTTATTTTGTCTTAACAGCTACTGTTTGAAATAAAAAGGCATTCTTTAAATTTAATGACAGAGTGACACTCATTCCTTTCCAGGTGCCAGTGATTTCATTGGATGTAGTTGTGTCACCAAAGTCATAGACTGGATAGTATAAATAACGTTCCAGAAGTCATCATGAATTTTCTAAATTCCCTTAGTTCTATGTCATTAATTTTTCCATAGCAAAAATCTGACAGACCACAGCCTGACAATCTGCTTTCCTTCAGCAAAGGAACAGTGACATATATCAAGTATTTTCTGCAAATGACTAATTGAAAAATACAGATTATTCAAACAAAAGACATTTTCTTAAACTTACCAAAATCTTAGCAATAGCTTTTGTGACCATTTCCAAAACCCCTTCTGCACATGACCTTAAACAGGTCATTGATCTCTCTAATGATTCAGATACTCAATTTTCAAGAGTGGGATAATAATACTTTCTTTGAAACATGCTTCAAGCCATACAGATGAAAAACATTAGATAAGCAGCAGCTATTATCTTCATTGTTATTAAAACCTTGCTGACAGAACACAGCTAACATGGCAATTCCTACAAGATCTCAAGATACAGTTTTATGCCTTTTGCAGACATGATTCTGTACTTGATGTCCTAACCCACTTAACATAAGAAATAAGCAAGATAATTTAATTGTTTTCTGCTTTATGCAGCCTGACTTTTAATAACAAGATGTCTCCTGGGGAAAACATCTTGCTATATTTTAATAAAAATTTGGAACAGCTGCATGTACGGCATTCCAAGCTCTCCTCCTTGTATAGTTTATCTCCAAAACCACCTTAGAGCAAAACCCACTTGTTTACTTCAGTGGAGGTTTTTCAACTAGGCATGTAAACTCATCCAACCTAGCTCTCCCTAGTGTTTATATTTAAAAATACCTAATCCATCTCTGCCAGAAAATTCAAGGAAGAGAATTAAGTGTAGGCTATCCAAGGCTAAGCAAACAAAAAAAGTCATCAAAGTTTTGGAAAAATTCATTAGTTCATTTTCTTCAGATGAACAAGGAAGAATAAGCAAAGCAGCGAGTGAACCCGGGGTTCCTAATTTAGTGTCCCCTGTTCTCAAAAGGTTACCTCAGGCTCCTGTTAAACCCTTCTTCCCTTAAATCTGAATGGGGAAAAGACTGTCAGGGCTGTGGCTATCCTGGATCCATGGTAAGAAAATATTTTGGCTCCAGGAGAGTGGTGAACTCATAGCTGAAAGGGCAGCTGAATATTTTTGTTTCCTGAGAAAATCAAGCTGAAAGCAGCCATAGATCTCCACTAAATTACATCCAGTACAGCGCTGAAAGCCAAGCTTTAACTTTAGCTTCATCATCTACATTTTCTATTGGATGACCTGTTTTTAATCCACTGAACTGCTCTGAAATCTGCAATGCAACCACAAGCCTTATTCCAGCCACCTAGAGCCTATGATCCCTGTTGATCATACATTCGTTGTAGGTAGAAACATACTCCAAGAAAAGGACTAAATTACTTTTTCTTTCTCTTTTGTTCTGCTTATCAATACTGTACTGCTAAAACCTTACTGGCCAAAAGTACTGTGTATTAATAGTGTCTAGTGTGACTAATAGGATGCTGTTACAGTGAAATGATGCTGATATAAAACTATTTCTCTTCCCATCAAAAGGAATAAGCTGTATGGATATTTATTTAAAAAAATCATTCTTTTATTGGTACTAAATAGGCTGCAGACTTTTAACAGATGAATTTATATTGGTTCAGCTTCTGTGCTTAGATGTTAACATGTTATATTGGAGTTAGCAATATAATGGAGTTATAACAATATATACAGTTATATATATATATATAGCTAACATAACTATATATATAGTTATGTTAACTAACTCTGATATATATTGGAGTTAGTTAAAAGCACCTGCTTTTACAGCCAGTCAGCCTGCTTCCCTGAAGGGAGAAAAGTGATATAGGATCCCAGAGTACCTCTGAAATACAGTAAAAGGCTGACAAATATCTGGACAGTTTGCTGAGGCATGTAGAGATGGCTTCCTCCCAGGGGAGTAGCTGTGACCTCGGCCCTTGCATTGTATCTGCGTTAGTACAAGTATGACAATATTCAAGAGAATTAAAAGCCTTCAGGCTTCTGTGTGTAACTAATTGTTGCCCAGTCAAGGAAAAGGTTAAAAAATAAAAAATAATTTAAAAATAGTTATCTTATGCACAACCTCCCATGGTAGACATAGTAAACAAGAAATTGGATCGAAGTTACTACTTATCATTGAACCCTACTGTGGTGTTGTATTTCCCACTGATTCACTTATTAATTGCATTCCACATTGTTCCCCCTGTTCCCCTGCCTCTAGTCCTGGCCACTCCCTCGGGTTCTCCTTACCAGTTCCTGTACCCCAACCCTGCCCATGTACTGCCCCTGAGCCCCTGAGAACACCCCACTGCTCCCTGGTCAGGCGGTCTCTCTGCCTCAGGAAACTGCCTGGACAAGATGTAAAATTAAAGATCTTCAGAAGCCACTATGAGGGTCCCTTCTCTGTGTGCTTTGCTATCACTGTGTTGCTGAGCTGACAGCTAGCCAGAGCAAGAGTATGGGTCAATGGTCACAGTGACAATGGTCACACTGCCCTAAGCAGGCCCGCTCTGCTCTCTGGGAAAGCTGCAGCTTGCTAAACTAAACCTAGCACTGCAACACCCTACTGGCAATATCACCTTTTAACCATGTTCAGACTTCTGGATATATTTGATATATGCAATACTCTTGGTTATGACACAGCTGTGTTTGCTCAGGGTTATGATAAAAATCTGTGGGTTAAATAAACAAAATCAACTGCATTGCTCCAGTCCTTTCTTCCAGGATGTTTCTGGAGTGTGGTGACAAGATGGCTTTTTCCATTTTCCAGAGCATTTTTTGCTTATATTATCGAATGAGAGGTCACACACAGTAAAAGAAGGAAGTCCCTGTACTAGTTACGTAATATTGGAGATCCAGGACTGAATGCTTTCAGTCATGGGCACATGGTCATGTTTCAATAGTTGGTAATAAAATCTTTTGTTTAGGTTCAACCCCACAATGTACACACACAATTACTGGAGCTATGTGAGTGAACAGACCATTCTGATCCCATTCCCACTGAGCCTAACAGAGGTTAGAAACCAAAGATGATGTCCAAAAAAGATGTGATTAGAAGGTCACTCCTAGGTCATGACTTCTCTCATGTGTGGCAAAAAATGCCCCAGCTATCATTCTGGTATGGAGTCTGATCACACTCAGCTCTGTTGATGTAATAACTGGGGAGCTCGGGCCTGAAGAGACAATGTATGTGATGACACTTGAGCCCTGCTAATACAAGCACCCATGCAAACAATAAAATCATGAAGATAGCAGCCATCATCTTCAAAGTAGGAGTTAAATAACATTCCTTCAGGATCTCAGTTCTTTGATGTCATTCTAATTTTCTAATGTTTTTGGGGCTCAACATGAGCCCTTTAGATTCAGTAAGGAAATTAAGTCCTATGGCTAATAACATTTTTCTTTATCATGTTTTTGTCTTAAAGCCATCACTGGAAACAGATGCCTATGAAAGGTCTTCTCATTTTATTCTTTCCTTGGAGCTGTCTGTGGGATTTGGTACCACTGACTTCTGGATCTTTGAGTGTGCTGGGATATGGAGGCAGCTCCTCAGCTCTTGTAAGCACCATGTCTGATTATCCCATGCATTAAAGCCCCGATTTCATCTAAAGAAGCAGCTAAGATTTCTGCCTCTATTTTGATTGGAAGACTGTTTTAAAACATCATTATTCTGACTGTTTCAATTTCCAGAACAATTTATTCCTGCAGAACTTATACTAGGGTATTGTAATGTCAGCATTGTTCTTTAGCTTAAAATAGCTCTTCTGAATCTCTTCTTGCCTCCATAAAACAAACACAACTCCACTCAACTTTTGTTTTCTTTGTCTGAACTCCCTTATTACCCTGGCAGTCCCTCACTAACTCTGCTCCAGTCTGTGTTCATCGTTCTGGTACACAGATGAACAGAATCATCTCGATCTCTTACACAACAGCATTAATGCTTCCTAGTTTCTTTTGATGCTTTATTTCTCAATACATCTTAGGAGCTAATTATTTTTGGGTGGTTGCATCAGACTGGCTCAAAACCATCATTCAAAACCTTAGAGGTGAGGGCTTTTTCTGTTTGGTTGGGGATTTTTTCTTGTTTGTTTGTTTGTTTACTCTTTTAATGGATGAACAACTATCTACCAAATTCAGCATCTGTCTGATTCTTTTTGCATGTTTCTTTGTAATGGCAGTATTTTGTATTAAGGAAAAGAGTTTAAAATATAAATGTAGTGTTCCTGAGTGTTTAAGGCAGTGTCTTCCTTGTCTATCTCTTGCTGTCTAATAGTTAGGCATCTAAGGTAACTCTCTAGATTCTTTTTATCATCAATGGAGAGAAACAAGCACCTCTAGCATGTGACTTAGCTCATCCTAAAATAGGTATCTAAACCAAGAGGGAGGCATTGCTCTTTGGAGATTGCCTGTCCCTGTAGGTGATAAAGGGAGCCCAGACAACTGTCTCAGATGTTTTGCTTAAATTGTAAGTGGCTAAAGTAAGAAGACATGCAATGATGAATCTTACCCTAAGTAATTCAGGACAGTGAAAAGCTGCTTCAAAAGAAATTTAGATTTGCTGGCATCTATATTGTACTGAAAGGCAATAACATTTGTATTTCTAACTCATTGGGAAACATTGGACATATTTATTGATTAACTGCAAGAGATTAAATACATACAGGATATTTTTAGTAATTTAAACTGGCCCCTCTTAAAAAAACCCAAAAAAAATACCTGAATATGTCAAATGTTTTTATGCTTGCTGAGTTGCACTGACAACCCTGGAGAGCCACAGATACACCAGACAGCTCTGAATTCTGACCTAGATCCTACAAATATAAATATGATTATTTTTCTGAAAAGGACTGCTCAAACATGAGAAGTTTCTGGTGAATGCAAGTGCTCTCAGGATTTGGGCAATAATTCCTTGCAAAGTTACAAATCTATTATGCAATACTGCAATAATACCCTTCATATTGAGTACACGATATGATGGATTAGACCCAAATATTTTAGCAGAGGTACTTCTATTTTTTAATCTCTGTTTTACTACTGTCACTATTTTGTCTTGCATTTATACTATCACTTCCAAATAGAGTAATATTAAATCAAAGGGTTTACCTAAAACATGTTGGAGCTTGGTATGGTTACCTACAGACAGCTTTCAGTAAGGGGAAGATTTCCTGTTAAAAGGTGCCCTGCTGCATTTATTTTTAGTAGGTAATGAAGAAATGCACTTAATATTTTGCTCCTTGAATGTGAAGAGGCACTTAAAATTACACCTCCTTTTGTTGTGCTGAGACACACTTTCCATTCGCCCACCTGAACACGAATAAAACATGAAGCCCAATGAACAATTCAGTTGTTAAATATGAAATCAACTCTTGTCTTTCACTCAAAGGCACTTCAGTCCTTCCACAAATAAGAATAAAACTGAGAGAGCTACTTCCACCTTTCTGTCACAGGAAATCTTGCTGAGACTAATCTGCTTTTTAGAAGGTTTACTTTTAAATAGGATTTCCTCTCGCTGCATGTACACACTGAGTCAGGAAGCTCCAGTCTGAGTCAATGCTAAATGCATTTGGTTTTCAACTTGACTCGGCCTGCAAATGATGGAACCAATGATTCACAATTTCCATCCTGACCTTGTTTACTTTATATTCACATTTTGGCAGGTGAACTCTTGTGTTCAAGATCATCAAGTTTTTTAAGGGGAAATTGATGCCATCCATTAGCTTGCTGTGTGAAAGACATTTGCATGTATGAGAACAAGTTATAGGAAGGTGATATGCCACTCAGGCATTTCAGAGTTCACCCTTTTTTATAAAAAAGTCTAGCATAATTTGCATAGTCCAGTAATGCTGAACAAGTTGTCATCCATGCTTGTTACAGGCCTATTATTTTTCAGTCATTTGCTTCTAATATCTAAATAAGTAAGATGATTTTTTTAAAGACACGTCTGTCTGAGAATGGATTCACCTTGTGGTATGCTCTACCTAAGATATAGGAAGTCTAGTTTTAAACATGTGCATGTAGAGCTGCATTACAGTCTGTTTTGCTGGCATATAAATTTTCTGAATGGCCTTTACCTTTTTATTTACCTTATCCCCTAGTGTGCAACAGAAAATATGAAGCTGAATTAAGAACCAAGAGTTTCATCATGTTATGGGCCAAATCCTCTGAAGTACTGTTTGTTTGGGACTATTATCTGTCCTTAAGAACTTATCAGAACAGATTTCTTCATTCATTTTTATCAGTCCAATGTTATACTCTGTGAGATGGTGTAAGAACACCAGACAAAGATTCTTGCAAATAAACTATTTTGAGAAGAAAGCACAGTTTGAAGTCTTTATTGAATGTTTAATGGAATTTGTTCTTGAAACCTAAGACTTATGAGCCAAGTTCAGTCCATGTCTCAGTGAGTGGTTTTAATCACTTACCAAACCTTAACAAATCAACCAATATACACCTTTTGAGTCCCAACATTTCTAAGGTTCTTTGCTCTAAATGGAAAGTCTGTGGGGAAAACTAGGACTACACAACTGTCTCACCTTCCTCTTGATTTCTAATATTTTCCAGGCAGGAGATAAAGCAGATGGGAAAAGGGTGCATGGCTCTATCACTTTCTGACGAGAACACTCGGTATTTGTGAGTGACGATTGAGGGACTATGACACAAGACTTGAGTGCTTAAACTTGCTCAAAGTGAAAAAGGCTAGAACTTAATGTTCTCATTTCCTTTTGTGAGACCACTACCAAAATTATGACTTTTCTCCAAAAGAAGGCTTAGCAATATTGATCTGGGCAGCATAATCTAGATTTTCACACTGGCTGGCTTGGGGCACCTCTACAGAAGCATTTAAGGCCTATGATTAATGGAGGCATGGAAATGCACTTAGTCCCATGAATCATTCTTCAGAGGTACTGGACTTGCACACTGTGCCTGTATATACATCTGTATATAGGATGACTAGCTTCCCCATTCCTATCTTAGGCTGACTGACTCACAATGCTGAGGACAGGCGCTGGCTTTTTAGGCAATGACCTATAAAACTGGGTAGTCTAGCTGTAACCAGCACTAGTGTGATTCATTTTACTTAACAATAAGCATCTCTTAATCAACTGCCTAAACCTAAACTTTGTCTTTCTCTTTGGCCAATGGGCAGGAATAGATACTTATTGGAGGTCATTTCCCCCAATAATTTAGACATGTACTTTAGGATTAGTTACATTACCAACTGGTGTTGCTTCTTGTTTCTCAACAGCTAACTAAAATTTAAGTATCTTACCATTAGATGTCTGAGGTTAACTGGGATGGATCCACCTGAAGTATTTTAGGTCTCACCAAGACTGATTTCACTAAGCCTTGGTCAGGCACATTTACTGTAGTCAACATCAGCACTACAAATGGCTGGAGGGTCACAGTAATTCTTTATGGGAAATGTTAAGAAAAATGTGAAAAGCAAGCCACTATAAGAAAAACAGAAATGTCTGAAAGAAGTCTTGTGTAAGGACTGTTAATGTTAACACTATTGGTCAGAAAGTCTCTAGGCATCTGCTCTTTGTTGAGTGACTTGTGCAATAGCGTGTCCCCAGAGCCTGGCCACGCTTTACAGTTCCCAGCATGAATGCAGCACTTGCCATCAGGTGTACGTACTCCCCCACTCAATGTGTGAGAAGAAATTGTGACTCACCAGAGCTTGGTAACACTTATTTATCACAGAGTTTTCACTTCTGGCTGTCACACACTGCAGGCATAATAAAACAAGAAAAAAAATTCAGTAACCCAGGTATCTAGAAAAGTGGTTACGAAATTTGCCTTTACCTTCTAAGTCCAACATGACCTCCCCAGAAAATGGCTCTTCAAGAAAACCCTAGATCTTGGCCAAGTGAATGGCAAAGGACTTCCCATTACTAGAGCTTTTTGATTTCAGCAAGGCCATAATAGTTCAGGTACAGCAGAAGAATTACAAATGCTGTGTTGTCAGTGGCTAGAAGAGGGACTTGACTGTACATGTTATTCCTCTAAAGAATGAACTGTAAATCTAGGCAGCTGCATTATAAAAGCAGTACAAAAACTTGCAATGTGAACTTTGCACAGCTGTATTATTACATGCAGTTGTGGAGAACAGTCTCAATGCACAGAATTCCTGCAAAGATGAGAGATTGCATTCCTCATTATTTTGCTAAGAAAATGAAGTCTAATACTGCAGCAGTAATAGGAGGACTGATTATAGAGCTATTTAGGAGTAAAGATAATGATGCATTTTGAAAAACTAGTAAAGGTCAAAGTCCAAAGCCCAGGAAACAGAATAACAGTAAGTTTATTTTGAGGAAGTTTGATCCCCTTAAGGATCACAATAAACAACCCTGTCCCAGAACTCTATCTTTCAAAGTTTTTGTTATTTTCTATAAGCTTAATTTACTGAATTTAATTTTCTGTTTTCAGTTGTCACATTAAATTAGTCACCTATAATATACCCATAATATAATAATGAAAGGGAAATATCCCAGTTACATCTTCCCATGAGAGAGATTTTTCTTGGCTAAGATCTCTCATCTTCAGAATCTTATTAAATTCTTGAGACATACCTGAGCGATATCCCACCTGCTTTCAGATAAACAACAGCAGGAGGAGTATATCTGGGTCTTGAGTTACTGTGTAATCATTGTCTTGCTGAAGGTATTATAGTACCAGGAACGTATTTATTCAGCTGTTATAAGAAAACAAGCAGCTGGAAATTAGTTCCCTTGCTGACTGCAAGAGAACTATTGGGAACTTGTTTATTTACTACTAAAATGTATATGTTTTGCAGGGCATCTGGTCACATTTTATTTTGTCAAGATTGGGCATCCTGGAAGCAAGGCAGTCTGCATATCTGAGGATTGTTTAAGGTACATTATAAATGTGGATTAATGGCTAAATATTTTCAGATCATGTACCAATTTTTGTTCAATTTTTTAACATAAAATGACCTTTTTTTTGGAGAAGTTTTTGAAGCACAACAAAATACCAAAACCAGATAGTTTGCAAGAAGAGTTTTCTTTGATCTATCTCTAGAGTATTAAATATACTTTAAAAATAAACTGAGCTCTGGCTTCATATCCAAGTGATGAACCCATGCTATTTAAAAAGCTGTCCTAACAATACTAATGAAATAAACAGATATAAATAGTCAATATAACCCAAAATATCTTGTTACCTTATTGGTGTGAAATAAAGACACTTTTTACAAACAAAGTCTTCAAACTTCTAGTGCTCTGAAAATGGAATTTGCCCCATTTTTCCATAACTAAATAAACACAGGAATGCAATTGCTTTATGTGAGTTCCTATTAACGAAATTCTAAACATACTTAGAATGCACATCATGGGCACAGCACATGTGCAACTACCTGCTGGGAATCTGGGGGTGGAAGGGGCTTTCCAATTGCTCTCACTGGCACTGAGGAGCATGGAAAAAAGAAAAGATAAATGCTATCTTTCCTTTTTAAAAAATTTTAATTTTTTTTCTGTGTGTAGTAAGAGGCAATATTTGGGAAACAAAAAGGTAATGAAAGTAGGGGATTATTTTAAATCTTCAAATAATTGTAAATTTTTAGATAAGACTATAGTTTATCAGTAAGAGAATTTTAAATCCTGCAAAAGTAAGACAGCCTAGTTTTAAAAAAATATATATTTTTCAATTTGAGGTATGGTGGAGAATTGGAGTTATTTCTCGCACTAGACTTGTTCAGATCTGAGAGCCCTCATGCTGGGCAGACAGAGCTACCAGGCACTTGGTGCTGTGTCAGCCAGACACATGGATGATGAACAGCAAGGAAGGTGAGGTGGCAGGAACTGAGGCAGATTTTGGAACCTTCTAATTTCCGTTGGCCTTTTGTTGATGAACAGAGAAAGACTTCCAAGTTCTTTTGGAAAATTCCTGATCAGGGTAAGCTACTGACCTTCCTTCCTCACTTCTGCAGAGAACCCTCATGCAGTTATGGGAACACCACCAATAAAGAAATAGAAAATATGTTTTCTTGCATAAGGAAGAAGTGTGATGGCAGCTGCTTTGCAGCTTCAGAATGTCCCTTGCTCTTTACAGGGACTGCAGACTTGTGGGACAAAGGATAAGAGAAGGAAGAAGAGGAGAGGAGAGGAGAGGAGAGGAGGGGAGAGGAGCGGAG
>NW_008240221.1:5977114-6014584 GCF_000691975.1 Corvus brachyrhynchos
GGAGAGGAGAGGAGAGGAGAGGAGAGGAGAGGAGAGGAGAGGGATGGGGAAGAGAAGGGAAGGGAAGGGAAGAAAAAGGGAAGGGAAGGGGCTCAGCCTAAAGCCACAGCTGGTCTAAAGTTTTCTGCTTTCTCTTCCTTTCTTTTTCACCCACCATTCAATGTTCTCAGGGAGGGAGTATGATCACAATCCTCTCACATTCTTGCCCTGCAGGAGAGCAGCTTTTTTCCTAAGGACACTGACTGTTAAGTCAGAGGCTGAGGAACTTTGACAGCATTTGACAAGTCAGAGGCAATACACCTTTACTAAAGAAACAGACAACTTTGAATGTGGATTTTTACTTAAAAGACCATAAATAGCAATGGTGACATACTCCTTCTTATGTGGCAGTATGTGGTATAACAGGTGACTCTGCATTCCACATACATGAAAGGTGTAATAACCAAACATCCTTGTTTTATTATTATATTGGGACAGGGAGAAGCTTTAACTCCCACACTACCTCCACCACCCAAAATGGAGGGCAGTTTTGACCTCTTTGGTACTGGCTTCAAGCAGGACAGACATGTTTTGACGGAGACAACACCACCAAGAATGGCCTGTGGCTGTGTTTCAGCCTGAGTCACCTGAAAGAAAACCTCTGCTCTGCAGCTGGGTAACATCACTTTTTGAAATCAAGTGTTTCTAAAATATCTCAGGAATACTTTGAAAAATTCCGACTGTACAGTCTTTCTTGGGCTGAGAGTGGTTACACCATGGAGACTAAACACATCCCAGAATACCTTTCAACTTCAGAAGTCACAGAAAATACACTCTAATTATTCTTTAGAGATCATATTACATCAGTAATGACTATGTAATAAGGGGCATTTCATCACAGCAATATTTTCCATAGCAATGCACCCTGAAAGGTTTGTACTGTGAGGCAGACCTGGGGTTAGAGACCACAAAGCAGCACTTCGTTCTATGTAGCACAGTAATTGTTCTGATGCTACAGAAGGCCAGGAAACTACTGAGCAGCCACTTTCTTACAGGATGACTTTTCTGGATTATTCACAGGAACACACATTAATATTTTACTCTGTTTGGCACCATTTATGCATGGAAAGCTTTACAGTTATTAAAGCTGGATTCTGTAACTGACACACAGAATCTTCACTGTGTGCCCTTGTTTGCTCTATGGCTTTGGAAGGATGTTAGGAGAAGGTATGAACAGTTTCCACCACATCTACAGACCTTGGCAGAGAATTACAAAATTTCATGGCCATTCTGTCTTCCATTAGGCCAAGCAGAAATAGATGAATGCAAGCTGCTCCTCTGTGTTCAAACAGGACAGGGGAGAGGAAAGGAAAAGAATACAATTTAGACTGTCTACGATCTGTGTAAGTGCAGGGATGTGTGCACTGGTGTAGGCATTAGGCATCCATTTGCTTCACAAATGGCTGTAGCAATTTAAGGGATTTTCCCCACAGTCCCTGCCTCTGGCTGTAGGTTGCAGTGTCTGAACACACTTAAACTGCTTCAGTGTAATGACCAGTAAACTAAAAGGTCAAAGGACCATAGCTGAAGCTAAGTTCTAGGCTTCATGCTAAAACACATGAGGTGGGTTCATACTTCTTTTCTCCTGCCAAAGTTGATGAGGTATTATTCTCTGGTTCACGTGAAGCAAAAATACCAAACTGCTTCAGCTGCTTGTTTCATTGAGGACTCATTTAAGTCATAATTGAACAAGACCTGAAATACCCATATGAGACCAGAAAAACCATTATGTGGCCAAGCAAAAAGATGACCTGTG
This sequence comes from Corvus brachyrhynchos, assembly GCF_000691975.1. NCBI lineage: Eukaryota > Metazoa > Chordata > Aves > Passeriformes > Corvidae > Corvus > Corvus brachyrhynchos. The sequence continues at coordinate 5,978,910 of NW_008240221.1, forward strand.
GTTAATTCAGGAAAGCAGTGTAAATTGTTTAGAACCTAGGATGAGAAATTCAACCCTATGATGGTGTTGCTGATAATGGACTGTTTCTGTTTCCAATTGCTTAACTCTTCCTGTTAAAATTAATAAAACCATAGCAAGATTATGGCTTTATCATATTTAAAATATACTAAGTATAATTTTGATAAAGTATTTATAATTAGAGGATGGCTATGAATAAAAATTTGAACTTTCAATTCATGTTATATTCAAAAGAATTTTATTTCTGAATCCTGTACGGCCAAGTAAAGAAGAGAGGAAGGGGAGGAGGGTAAAAGGGAGAGGGCAGAGGGAGAGAGAGAGAGATCATACCAAAAAATAAGCCAGAAAAATGCTCAAGATATTTGTCTGGGAGACCAGTTTTCAATTCTCTGGATAACCCATTAACAATACATTATTAAGAAATTTTTAATGCTTCTCATTGCCTTCAATACAGTAGATCTTATATTTAATCTTAAACCTCTGATAGAAAAACATTTCTGGTCCTAATTAGATTTTTTAAATGTAGTTATATTTATTTTGTCTTAAACTAAATCTTCCACTGATTACAATGGCAAGTATATCCACATAGGTAGGGTGGATAACATATTATAGTGTACTTAAAGTTGCCTTGGTAGAGCTGACTTTGTAGCTTCATTATAAATTCTAGTATTTGATAATCTGAAGTTGCAATTGACTTAAACTCTTTTAAAGGAAAAATAAATTAAAAACTCTTTTACTCTTCCACAGTATAGGACACTGAAATAACACAACCCCATGAGATGTTTTTCTTCCACAGGTTTCAAAGATAGGGGAGAAATTCATAAAATGTCTTTCTTTCTTCAGCAGAGTGAGAACAAACCTCTTTTTCAAATCCCCTGGAGCACAGGAATTATAAGACCAAGTATTTCCAAGCAACTTAAAGTATTTCTGGTTCAAAAGCTTTCAGCAATCACATTTGCACTGTACTAAGAGATCTGCAGCATGAGCACTGCCACAGCCCAATTACCATGATGATGCAGGAGGAAAAGTCTATTCTAAGCTTCGATGGGTTTTCATTAGGCCATGTTAAGAGACCTACTCACAAGGCTCAAGTGGCTCTGCTCTTGGTGGGAGACTTGTCCAGAGAAAATGCTTCAGAAGATGGCAAGTTTTCATCAGAGTTCAAACAAGTTCAGAGCTTATGAATGACACCTCCAGTAAAGGCAGGCAGAGCTATGAAAAGAGGAAGGGGAAGAGACAGTAATAGGTAGAAAAAAGTATCAATACCACAGTTGCTATTTTGTGTTTTTCTTTTGCCTTTCCTAATTTCCTTGCCTTTTTTCTTCACAATTCAAAAACCAGCTACCTGGAAAATTTTCTAAGCCAAAAGAACAGAAACGTCTAGGAAGGGTCAAGGTAAGGAGCTCCTTGTGTTCATTCAGTATAAAGCAGAGTAAAATTTGGCCTGGCCTTGAAATGACTGTAATGTCTGCAATCACAGCAAATTGCACCTGCTGCCAGAAATCATACCAGTAGTTCTGCCTTTTTAATACTACTCCTGCTTATCTTCTCAACCAAGAAATAGCCACTTATATTTCTTGTAAAAAACCAGTGCCATTGTGAATTGCAGAATATTGCAGATGCCAGCCGAGCTATATAGATTTTTCCTATATGAAAACAATTTAAATAAAGGAATTTTTTAAAATAGTCTAATGTATTTAACATTTAAAATGCATTTCAGGGTGCAAGGTAATTCACATTTGAAAGCCACAGGTCATCTTCCCACACACACCAGAGATAAATGAATAGCCCTACATAAGAAAAATTTCTCTGAATGCTCATTACAGAGTTAACGGAAGAATATTTAACTTAGGAAACAGAAAATTGTTCCTGTCCATTTTGAAAAATGAGGGCATACAATTTAAAGTTATTTTGTAGTAGGTCATTCTAAAGAGTCTTAGACAGCCAAGAGGATCAGCCTCTATTATAATGATTATATTTAATAATTACATGTAATGGTTTTACTAGTTTAAAGGATTTTGCAGAAATCAGATCTGTCTCAGCACGATATCTCATAACATCAGCTTAATACATTTATTTTAATAAATACTGAATAAAGTTTATCAGAAGTTATTATTGGAATTATTGATGTTAATGACAAGTCAATGACAGGAAATGAGTTATATTTAATTTTGAACACCAAATGAATGCCAGATCTAACACTGAGCCTTGGACTACTCTATCATATTACAGAATTGTTGGCACTGCACACATCTCATACCCTTCTTAATGGGCTGTGAGAGTGATTGAAACTAAGGAAGGGCATTTTGTTATCCTATTTCATTCTGTAGTCAGTTGCCAAAAAAATGGGTTTATGTACCTAACTATTGACAGCCATTGTCTTTATGTCTCTTTTACCGTACTTTAGTGGTAGATATTATCTAAAATATTTAAATGAAAAGAAAGGAAAATACTGGAAGTTAGGATAAAATTTTGTATCAGACATGTTTTACTTTCCAAAATAAATGAGAAACTTATGGGTCCATTTTCAAATATATTTTTGTTAATGTATGACATTGCAGGCATGCCATATTTCTTTCAAGAGCATCTCAGAAAGTTAGGTGTTAATTCACCTTTAATTACATGCCTGGACATCACAATGGGCATCTAACACTATTTTGATGGATTGAAATACCACTGAAAGTTTGTTTGTCAATATTCAGTTGAATATAAATGGCCTAAGTTTATACTGCAAATAACTTAGGGGCACCAAAAGCAAAATTTGAAAATTACCAAATTAAGCACAGATGGATTACAGAAATCTATGTATAAACTAAAAATCTAAATTCTTTTTACAGTTATTGGGGTAAATTGCACCATATCATAGAACCATAGAATAATAGAATGATTTGGGTTGGAAGAGACATTAAAGAGTATCTAGTTCCAACTTACATTTTTAGGGTGAAATTAATTACATCCTAAAGTATGCATCTAAAATAGGCCTGATGAATCCCCCTCTCAAATATTCCTGTTTTCTGTAATGGCTGTCTCCATTGATTATGAAAAGAAGAGTATAGGACCAGGGAGAGAAGAAGGGGTCAACAAATAAAGAGATCTTAGGGTTGAAACCTGTTCTAATATATCTCATCTGAAATCTCTTTCCAGAACTAGCCAGGTGACAACTAAGTGCTGTGATTTTGGTCTATCAGTCTACACGGTGCAAGAGTTGTTTCATTTGACATAAATCACCAGAACTGTGTCAAGAATAGCACAGATATGTTAATCTACACAAAGTGTCCTCCAAAATATAGATGAATCCTATTCACAACCCCCAAAACTAAATCCCTATTCCTGGGGAAGTTCTTCTATTGTATCTGAATCATGTATCTTGAACTCAAAGAGTTCACTCATTTTTCATTTGTCAATAAAAGTTTTGATTCTTTTCTCAAACCAATGAAAATTATAACACCGAGAAGAGAATAAGGTGATAAAAAGGCCTCACTTTAAAGTGAAAGACAGCAAGTGTAGTAACAAGAAAAAGTTAATAGGAAATCTACATATTTTGGAAGATGTGACTTACTTATTCAAAACACTAGATACCATCTGATATTAACCAAATTGTTATTGTAGGTGATAATTAAAACAAAAATTCTTTCACTAACAGTCACTCCAATGAATTTAAATTTATTCAATTCATGTCTCATTAGTACATATCAAAAATAAATCACTTGCATATGGATCTGAGGAGCTTCTAAATCTTTTTGATTATAAGATATAAGCCATTCGTTCTGCTTCCAATTAAAGGTCAGCCAGTGCTTCTCTTACCACCTTGTTTCCAATGTTTATAAGTTGGCTGTAAAATTTAATTTTGAGTGGAAAAAGTAGGCAACTTTTTCTTTTTTTCAAGGAGAAAAGATTCTTTCTGATAAGTAAAGAAACTATAAAGTAGATCTCTTTTTTAAAATACAGAACATCTTGTAGAACTTCTCAATCACATGATTCTATTATAGTTATTCTACCATGCCTACTTTATATTGTCAGGGGGGCAAAAAGAGAGAGCTGGCCAAGGAAGAAGCAGCCCTTTCTAGTTGGGAAATTGTACTTGTGAGGCAGAAGAGTGGTTCCTACCAAGAAATCCATGTATTGCTTTTATATAAGAAAGCAAAAGGTGGAGAATGGTTTTTGGAAATATATCCCAATGTCTTTATCTGTCAGACGATCAAAAATTGCTCCAGCAGAACATTCCTTGTGCATCAAGTGAGTGTCTCCTTGGACACGTGCAACTCAAAAGCTCTAATAGGTGTCTTGTGAGCTAACCTTGACATTCACTTCATGGGCAGCTGGAGTTCAGTCCAGGTTTGAGGAGATGTGGTTCTCAAAACTCTTTGCCTTGCTCTCCCTTGCAGATGATTTCTTCTGTAAATTATTTTCAGATATCTCACAGCAGATTTTCAGCAAGTTTGTGGATGCTAACCAACTGTGGGGAGTGGTGGATGTGGTAGAGGACCAGGTTGGCATTTAAAGGGATCCTGCCAGTTCGGAGAGATGAGCAGACAGGAACTTCATGAAAATCAGCATGGGCAAATGTCAAGTTCTGCACAGGAGAAGGAATAGGAAGGATACCCCCATTAACCAGAACAGGCTGGGGGCAGACTGGCTGAAAAGTAGTTCTGAAGAAAAAGGCCTGGACATCCTTGTATTCAACAAGCTGAGCATGATCCTCAGTGTGCCCTTGCATCAAAAGTGACCCACCATGTTCTGCATGAGCAGGAGTGTAGTGTGCAGTTCCAGGGAAGGGATCCTTCCCCCCTGTTTGGCACCTGGGGTATCACATCTGAATACTGTGTCCAGTCTGGGGCTCCCTAGTTGAGGTAGATATTTGAGGTAGAGATACTCTACACTGAGAGTAGTCCAGCAAAGACCAGTAAGCTGGGCAAGGGGCTGGAGCACAGGATGTATGAGGAGAGGCTGAGGGAACGGGGTTTGTTCAGTCCTATGAAGAGATGATAAAATGGGGATCTTGCTGCTATCTACAGCCACCTTTCAAGAGAACATAAAGGAGATGGACATGCACAATGGAGAGATGAAAGTCAATGAGAAAGATGGAATCTGGGAAATTCTGATGCAACATAAGAAGTATATTTTTTAGCAGGAAGGTGGTCAAATACCAGAGCAGCTTGCCTAAAGGGGTTGTGCAAAATCAGTCCTTGGAGAGCCTCAGTACTTGACTGAGTAATCTGATCTTACTGGACTTGTTCAGGACAATGGTTGCAGTAGATGACTTCTGGAGAACCCTTCAAATTCATGTGATTCGCAGAGTCCACTTTTACCTCCTTGTAAAAATTCACATTTGCATGTACACCACTGAAATGGTCATTGGAGAGCCAAAACTTTCTCAGAAGCTGATGCCAGAGAAAGTTAAGTTTATTATCTCCGGTAATGTTGCAGTAACACAAATTTATATTTTTAAGATTTTAGGAGTACAAATATTCCAAGACAAAAGGGCAGGCAATTGTAGCTCTAGCAGACCTACAGAAGGCCTTACCCTTCACTTTTAGCAGGCAATTACAGCATTGTCCTTCTTTTCAGCCATTGTCTCCTGTTGGCTCATCTGTGGACACCCATCTGGTTTGAGGGAGGTGGAGGCTGTGCTTCACAAGCTAAGGATCAAGTGTCCTCCTGCACATAATATTTACACTGGCACAAGGGTTATTACACCTTTAACACCTTTTTAGTGTTAAAAGGCTGTAAGATGTCATATTGTAACAGCTGCCTCATAGTGGTATAAATGGCTCCGCAAAGTGCTGAGCAGAGGACATCAAGGCTGTAATGAATTTACTTGCAAGTAGCCTTTGTGTTATTTTTGTTGATTTTTGAATTATGAAGTTACACACAAAATTTTCTCTAAGCTATGTTCAAGTACATATACTGATGCAGAGTTTCGATACTCTGCTGTTAAGAATTTTTGTTATTTGCAGTGTGTGAATCAGCATTTGTCATTAGGAATATTAACTTCACTGTGCTAGGTCTGGCCCTTGATTTTTTTTTTCCCTTAAACACATCTATACTGGGTCAAATTTTTAGAAATTCTGAAACACTGCTCTGATGCAAATAAAACTATTTGGAGAGTGACAAAAAATGTTTGCATACATTAACTTCTTTGGCTACAGAGTCTTTTTGAAACCTCATAAACAATGAAACTGCACATATTAAAATGTGCCCTTTCAGACAGCATATATCACATTCTGCTTTCAATTCCCCTGGGGCAGCCCAACTGCATGTACAAAAAAGGATTTAGCTGTATATAATTTAAGTTGCTCTTTATAAAAAATACTCAGGTTTTGATATATCAAAATATGCCAAAGTGACAAAGCAAACAAACAAAGCCAAATATAAGCCAAGATTCAATAAAAGTAATTTTAGAATTCTGAGACATCGATAGCTTTCCATTTATCTGGTGAACAATATAATGTGCTCATGTGACTATTCACTGAAACAAGTTTCAAAAATCATCAAGCTCTCTGCTCTCTCATTATGCAGGTGGTGTGCAATGCCAGATGCAAAATAATTGACGTGGTTTCAAAGTTCCTTATATCATTTCACAACTCATACATTTTAAAATATGTAGAAACTTGCAATCTGTGTGACAGTGTCTGCTAAAGTCCATTTTTCTAGTTAGTTTTAAACTGTCTTTATAATCAGAAGAATTTAAATATCCAGTGGCATTTTAAGCTATGAATTCTCATTCCTGTACATAACTACTGGAATCTTAGAGAAATAATTATAATAAATTTAAAATAGTTCAAAAATCAGTTGGAAGATAAAGCTCTTTAACACCTTAATATCAAAGTCGTAACAAACAGGATCCTAGTGTTAACATGAAAGCCCCAACTTGTTAAAAAAAGAATTTGTTAGCAGTCTTTCAGGGGACAGGTTCCTAATCTGAGTATCTGGTAATTAGAGTCTATCTATGGCACACAAAAATTAAGATATTTCCCCAATTTTATTCAGTCACTTAAAGAGGATTAGGACTGGTTCAGGCTATTAACAGATCCAGCTGTTGGGGTCATATGAAAATGGGAAAGATGCCTACTGAGTTTGATTTACAGATGCCTACTGAGAGGCAATAAAGAGCACAGCCATTCCCCAAGTTATATCTCTCTCCCTCAGGAGTGAGAGGTGCTAGCAAACAGGAGCTTACAGCATGATGCTCCTCTGTGCCCTGCCTTGTCAGACTACATGTAGAACTGGGGCAGGGAGAGCTGCTGTGCTCCTTTTGTGGTCCCACGACTTAATGGAACTACTGAAAAAAACCCTGGTGAGCAGAAATGCTATGTTTAGAGGAAGGCTGAGGGAGAGGGAAGGGAAGCAATGAGTATAAATGCACAGAGGGGATTCAGAGGCAAGAACTTTCTACTTGTGGACAACTCCTGTTGCTTGGTTTTCTGAGGTGCCAACAAAGGTGAAATAAACTGACAAGTCTTAATATATCTTGATCGAAACTATCCCCACTCCCCCCTCACTGTTCCTTTCCCTTAGTATGAGATACTTTTGCTTAGGATTTATGTATACATTCAGCTTCAAAACAATAATATGAGAGAAGCTTCATTGTAGGTAAGGAATTACAGAAACTATCTGAAAAAATCTTATGTGTAAATCAGAAAATACAGGGAAAAAAAAAAATCAAGACTAGTGAGAAAAGTGCTCATTCTGTACTTCAGTAAATCAATGATACAGATGACAAGTGTTTTCCTTTGTGCTGACATTAAACTGCACACATTTCATCAGGAACCTGTTTATGCATCTGCAGTTGGGTACCAATTTTTGTATTGGCCAAGACAGACTAAAATTCAAGATCTCACTCTTTCTTTTGCCAAAGAAGCAAAATTCTCACTAATTAAGGTGAAATATGCTCTTTGTGCAAGGTTAGGCTGAATATTACTTTTTCTAGTAAACGTGGAATAACGTGCCTTGAAACATACTGATTCTAAACTATCACCCACAAATTCATGTAAGCATCCTTTCTCTTCCCCCTACCAACTCCTTCTGCTGTGCATTCGTGTACCTGTTATAATAGACATGTAGTTTAGAGATTTAGAGTTCTCATTAATCATCAAATAACTCTACAGTCACAGCCTCTTCATCACCAAGAATATTTTACACACTCTCAAAATTTACTTTAAAAAGTTTAAATCCACCACAGATGCATTCCTATCAACTCAGTCTGACTTTAAAACAACATTTACAATTATATCTGCAATCATAATCCATGCCTTTAAATATTGTGTTATCTTCTAAAATTCAGACATCTAAGACTTGGGACAACTTCAGCCTTATATCCCTGGAGATGTCTCCCTGAATCAGAGCAGATGCCATGTCCCTGCGTGAAAGAGGGCAGAATTTGAGGGGTTCTGTTTTTGCAGTGTGTGAAAACTTGAAGATCTCCTTAATTGTTCACAGCTGGGAAGAAAAAGGTTTGATCCAGGAGACTTCTGGGGAGAGACTTTGTAAACAACGTGTGGGCTGGAAGGAGATTTCCTCTAGTAGTATTCTTATTATTTCTATCTGAGACATGAATGGATGCTAAAATTTTGTTATTACTTTCACTTATAATGAACTTGCTCATTGTGGTGCTTGTGATGTTACAGCTATAAAATAGACCAAGTTTTAGCTGATTAACTTCTACTCTGAAAGAGACTGAGAACTAATCTGATTCCAAAGGCACAATGGTGAAGCAAGTTTAAATGGGAAAATTGCAGGGATGACTGATGCACTGATAAAAATTTGAAGATTTAATTAAAAAAAAAAAAAAAGTGCCTTTCAAACCTCATAATACATTTCATGTCCAAGCATGAATTCTATCCATCTGCAAAGAAAAAAATGTCATGTATCAAAAAGAGCAGAGAGAAGACATTTGAATTAAATAAGCCATTTTTTAGTCTTGAATTAGTTTTATTCCTCTGTGAATTTAGGGACAGCAAATAAGACAAACAAATGAAGAAAGAAGGCAGATGTGGAGACAGTGTGGAGAAAGTGGCTCCCTGGGGAGAATAATGGAGTGAGGGAAGGGTAGGATGTGAATTGAAATCCAGTGAACAAATTATAAAACGTGGGTGTGGAGTGACAGACGGAAACAGAAGAGATAGTACCTAAGAAAAGACTGGAAATGGAAATGCATTGCATCACAGACTAAAATGACCATGTTAATTGTCTGTTGTAAAGAAGGTTGTGAGGCAGGACTGGTACTTTAATGTTATTTACTCCATTCCCAGTGACTCTGAAGCCTTTCACAGACTCAGGGCTCAACTGTGCATGCATCAGTCTAAAATCCACCTTGGCTGACAAAGCTGGCTGAGTTGGACGTAGTGAAGGGTTCCTCCTGCTACACCTCCTGACTGGGGTTGCTGTCCTTCCATTCTCCTTGCTCCAGCCCCAGGAAGGTGATTTGGACCATGAAGAGTGCCATTTTGCACTCTTTGTGCAAACATGCCAGCATGCAGTTTTCTTAAGGAAGATGAGGCACTTCTCTATTTGTCTGCTTACTGTCTTTCTAGAACAGCCTCACCTTCACAGCATGGCAGAACAGTGGCAAAGATCATTGCTAAAATGGAGCTGACTCTCAGCAAATGGGGAGAAGAAACTAAATATAAATAATAAACAACAATTAAAAACCATTTTCACATTGAGATAAAAAATAGTTGTGTAGGCTGCTGTTCTACCCCAGGACAAAGCTGGCCAAAATGATTTTTAAAATGTCAAATTGTCTTCAAAAAATCAAAATACTATTCAACAACTTGATTGTTTTTAAGCATGAATGTTGTGAGTTAGACAATTTTAGAAATTATATTTTATGTGTAGCTAATTTAGTTGAAGTTTTTAATCAGGTGACTGACTTGGGGAGCGTCCATATAAATACAAGATCACATTGATTTTATGTACTCATTCAGCTGTTCCTGAATGCCTGACAGGCCTGACAACTTGATCGATAAGTGATCCCATTCACCCAGACCTGCAGGTGGCTTTTGTACTCTCCCTGCTGGAAGATGACAATCACACTCATTAAAGGCAACACAAAGCATCGCCAATGCCATGTTTCCTGTCAGACAAATACAGCCAAGGCCTGTTATGATTTTATCTGAGAGAAATTGATTTAATCAGCAGTGTAAGATTTAACCTATTGTTAATAATGCAATTTAAAGCTTTTCTCTGTTGCTTCTGACCAACCTAACTGGAATTTAAATGGGTAGAAGTGATGTGAACAAGCTCACAAGGGTCAGAGTTTATCTCCTCTGTCTGTGCCAGACTCTTTGATGTTTGATGTAAAGGACTAATCCTCATGATTCCAGAAACCATCCCTTGAACAAGAAATAATTTACCAAAACTATTATGTCACATATTGCTGTCTTAATTTAGGTTTTACAGATGTTTCATGTTCTGTAAGCTTGAAGGATCTGGAAGAAGCATCAAACTGAAAGCTGACAGGTTTTGTAAAGATAATGTTAGATGAATATGCTGTAATAATGATCTATTCATTTGCAGCTTGTTTTTAGTGTTGTCTTTCTTCTTTCTTTTAATCCAGCATTATTCAATTCATTACAAACTACATTAGCTTTGTATTTGTGGGGAAAAAAATTGTTTTTGGTGATTTTTTTGAAATTTAATTCACTGAATTTACAAGAGAAAACACATAAAATAACACTATAATGATGACTGAAAAATAAAGGATATCAATTTCTTGTAATGGACTTATTCTACTGTCAGTCACTGCCAGTTTGTAGTACAAACATATTTTTCATGACAGATCTGAACCAATCATCATAAATTCTGATAATGACTTGCAAATTTAGTATTAAATGTATTAAAATGAGATTGAGTATGAAAACTGGTTATATAATAAAAAGACTTTCTTACTTAATATATTCATTCTCCTTTAGTCTCTGACTATAAACTTGTTTCTTTGGGTTGCATTCTGCTTCCTTCATATCCAAACAGTATTTGATGGGTAAAAGAAAAAAACCAAAAACAACTGGAAAAGAAAATAAAAGAAAAAAGGTAGCAACACTTAGTCTGTGTTCCTGTTAAACAACATGAGTTTGGAGAGAATGTATGGTGCAGGTTGTCCTGGAGGGAAGAGCTGAGAGGGTGGGTTCACAGATCTGCTAGGGAGAACTTGTCATGCCCACAGGACAGCATGGTTAGCCCAACCACAAAGACATTCAGAGACTTAAATTCACAAATAAAAGACCCTTATATTTTCACAGTCAGCCTTAATATGTGAAACTAGTGATTGTGGGGTGAAGATGCTAAGTAAGAGAACTAAGTGACTCTGGGAGCTGAGGGAGTAGTCTGTGTGTGAAGAAGTGAGGATGAAACTATTACTCTGATCAACACTGCAGAAGATAAAAATCTTCTGATTACTCTACAGAAAATTGTGATTTTGCTCCCAAATTGCTGTTATTCCATGTTTTTTTCTGGTTGGGCTACAGCTCCTGTGAGCTGATAAACATCAGCTCTAGCATCTCTGACACCTCTGTAGGGGAAGAGCAGTGTACAGTTCATCCCAGGATCCCAACAACACACAAGGCACCCTGTCAGATTTCAATTGCAGTACTAAAGCAATGCTTTTCATCCCAAAAGCTGTCACCTGCTGGATGGAGTGAATCCAATATCTTCCAAGATGTCTCACAATGGGGAAAAAATATCCATCCTTAGTATCTGAGCTGGGAGTTCATTTTTGTCTTGCTAAATTTTATGTTAGAGCAGACAAGTAGAGGGAACGTCGTGATGACAAGTCAGGGTGCACAATTGGAAATGTAGGCTTTTCATTCATCAACAGAAAAATGGAAGGTGAAAATGTAGCATAGGTTGGTTTTCCCTGGGGATGCTGTACTGGGAGTGCACTGTGCAACAGAGTGATGCATACCCCCTAAAGGAGAATTGGAATGTTAGTAATAGGGAGAGGAAACAGCAGAGAACTGTAAAAGCTACAAAAGAAAATGACTTTGCAAGTGCATTACCTGCAGTGACATTGTCAAAACAAGGCTGTTTCTGCAAGACAACTGAATAAAAATCTTACTAAAAGAGTGGAATGGCAGTGTCACTGCCATATTTAGCAAGGGGTGAGAGAAAAGAAATTACACTAAATCTCTGGGTGAATTTAGAGGTGAAGAGAGACAAGACAAATGTCTAATAATGTATTGGTGGAATCACTAGTAAGCTCTGAGGAGTAAAAGGTTTTCATACTAGCTGTAGTTTAAAGGAAACTGAGCCCATACATATTCAAGTATCATGAATAAAATGAAGTTATTTATTGACCCATCAAAGAGAGTTTATAGACATGTGTTTTAATTATAATTAAAGTTATACTTTAAAAATAGTTTTGATGACAGAGTAAGTATGGATCTTCATTATGTTTTCAGTAACACTTAAAACAAACATTTTCAGCAAAATATTTTAATGTCACTGTTTAGACATGCACAAGTTACTGCTGAATAGCCAGTCAACATGAATTATCTGAGCCGTGGTGATAGTCCAGGGTGACTTTTGAAAGAGCAAATGCAAAGTCATATGACTTAGTTCGGTACCTCTTTGCCATATGTTAAGTGAATTTGATTTGCCTCATGTGAACTTGAAGTTGCCTATATAGATAGTTATCCATTTGTAATGTGTTTAATGGTGTGAACTTTCAGTGTGAAATCATACAAGATCAGAATAACTCTTTTAATCCAGTAAGTGACCTTTAATACTGCTGCCAGTGTCACAATGTTCAGCTAAATTATAGTGAAAATGGAGATGTCCTTCTACCGTTGCTACTGATTGTAATGATTTTTTCCTATACCATTTGTAAAGTAGTGACCCATTTTTTGTTATCATGCTAGTTCTATCCTACTATGAATCTTACAATAGTTTCTGCTTCCTCTTGAAAATTCTGAAAAACTTAATCCCTAATTCTGTTAGAAATTGCTAATGATTCATGAATATTAAATCCAATCAAACCACCTGGTTTTGATTGTTTCATAATCCTTCTTAAAATCAGAGGCCCATTTTTGATGGCCTTTGCAACAGAACTCTGCAATTAGAAATCCACACCAGCTTCCCTCTTTGTCATCAAGCTGTGTGTGTCTGCTCAAAGAAAATTGCTACAGCTGTCAGCTTAAGTGCAATGACAAATATGTTTCTCTGCATATTTGGTTTTAACTAGTTTGCTCAATTCAGGATGACTTCTCTGGCATGACAAGTTATACAAGTGCTTCCAGAGAGTAAGAAAGATGAGCTGTCAGGTGTTTAACATAGGTTAACCCAACGTGGCCTTACACATCACGTCTGAGTTCAGCCCTGTGGTTATTAGATAGCAATACTCTTTCTAGCCTCAGTGGCAGGCTGCTACATAATGCATTGCTGTTTCTCCTTTCTCTCAAGGTTATATATAATCTTACTTCATTATTTTTGATGAATAATCTGGTAATGATACTGTGGGATTTTAGATATGCGATTTGAGATAATGTTGATCTCCCTTCTTGTTTATCACAGCCAAAGATTTTTTCCCAAACCACCTGTGATTTCTAGGGTTCTTTCTACAATGCTTTCCCTCTGAACTGCACAGCCCCATGCTCAAAAGCCCCACAGTAAGTCCCTGAAGCAATTCAGTAACTTGTTAGGAAACAAATCTGAGAGTGAAAGAGGACTAACATCCCCTGCTGTCACAGCTTCCCTTTCAAGAAATCTGAAGGATTTGGGCCAACTGTTATTAAGCTTGCTGTGAACTGAGTGCTTATTTCGAAAGTTCAGTCTATGGAAAATACAATGACAGATTTTGGCATTTTCAGTGATGCTCAGCTCACCCAGAAACAACTAAAGCAAATAAGAAATTTAGACTGCCAAGGATATATTAAACAGGGGTGACAGAGACTGGGCTGGTCAACTGAGTGGCAGGGCTTTTTATTAAAACTGATAATTTGCACATTGAAAGTTTCCTCTGTGTTCAGAACTGTTACCTATTGCTGCCATTGACAGATCCAAAGAAACAATACTGAACACTGCTGCCATTGCTAACAGAAAAATCATATTGAGACCCTTATGGAAGTCAGTGCATCACATATGCTTTAACCAAGACTCCTGAATTGATCCTGAAAAGGAAAATCTGGGTCTACAATTCTCATCACAATTATTTGGATTACTTCCTGAGCAACGGATGTGTGGTTTCCATAAAAAAAAAAAAAAAAGCAAAAAAGCAGCAGTGCTTTCAGAATGCTCTTAAACAGATCAAAAGAAATAATGAGTTTTCAAAGAACCTCGTTCTGACACCTCCAATCCATCATATCTGTATTATACTGATAATCTCTTCTCTTTTAATCAGTGATGCTCAGGAGAAAAACGAGGAACCTATGAATGTATGGATGAATCAGCACTTGATTAGCTGTCTTCATAGAACCTTTTCTGTGTTTATTCAGACAAAGTGAAATTCAAAACTCTGTGTGATAATGATTATTGGTCCATACTTTTTTCCTAAGAGAAACACTGTTTTTAATTTTTTTCCCCCACAATACTACAGTTAAAAGCATTTCAGTTAATACACCAAACACACAGATGCAGATGGACAACACTTTTGGGATACAGAGATCTTAAACGAGCTTATAAAATGTAAGATATTGCACACCTGGAAAAATGAAATGTAAGTTGTTTTTCAAAGTGTTATCTGGCAAATAATCACGGAATAAAGAGCAAATGTCCTAAAAAATATATATATAATTTTTTTTTTTCAGAAGGTTTTTTGCCCACCTGCCCTTTCTTCTCCCGCCAGCCCTAGAGCAGCCATACTGTTGGTTGGAACTAGTTAAAACTTTGCAGAATGCAGCATTGTGTACAGAGCTCGTATCCTGGAAGGAAATACCCAACCACTAAGGCACTGCCTTCTGTGCTTTTGCTGTAAATACTAAGCTGAATTTTCATTAACTTCTGCAGCTACTTTTGCTTTCTTTCATTCAATTTTTGTTCCAGGCACTGCCTGTTTGCTGCCTGGACTTCTGCCACTGCAGTCCTCAGTGTCCTCACATCCCCACCCAAGCACCATCACTGCAGTGATGTTCAAACTCGTCTCCCACAGTGTGACAGAAACTGCTCGCTGAGCTCTGCACCACAATGATTTTAGGGCAGCAGGGATTTGGTACCAGGGAATATGGTATCAGGTATGCCCTAATGCAAAATAAACTCATGACTCAGTCTGTATAACCTGCCCAAGGCCTCCCTGAACAGAGAGCTCTGGTGGGTGCCTGTGGGTCCAGCTGTTTGGGGTACATCCTGCCAATCTTCTATGGACTGACTGCATTTCAGGATAGGTACCAGCCAGCTCATTACAACTCACCATTATTGCTACCCTCAATTTGAAGCAATCAGTTACAGCTCTGCTTACCACTATCTCATTACCAGCCCTCCTTTGATGTTCTAGAGGCTGGAGAGGATATCTGTCCTTTGTGAGCACAAATGAGCTGCAGTTAAAAAAAAATGTAACAGCTTGTGGAAATACTGGTTTGAACCAATAATCTAAAAGACTTGCAAGTGTTACGATTCCCATCATGTCACATAGGCATCTCCTTGCACGCAAAATCCTAGTGTGTGAAAGGGACAGTGAGGCAGCCCCCCAACATTGTGTATTCCAGAGGAAATACTGGATATCAGCATATTTCATAGATCACATTCTGTACTAGCATTTGGCTTCTTATAAGTCAAGTCTTAATCAGACAGAGCTGAGTAAAGGTAAATGTGATCATCTCGTTATATTAAGTCTTTGTCACACATTTGCACATACATATGTATACATTTGAATATATATACTTATAAAATAATTTCTACCACCCCACTGCACTTAGTCTTTATCCTCCAATACCATCACCTCCACCAGGACCAGCCATTCTTTCCTTTAGTATGTTTCTCTGAAGTGGTTCAGGAAGACAGCACAATGGAGCATATAATTTCCTTACCTCTGCTTCCTCTCCATGCAGATGCCAAGGTGGTGTGTAACTAAATGTCAATTCCTCATTTCTTTGGAGGTGCAGGTGGGAGTATGCTTAATCACTGTAAATTCATTCATCTGTCTTACTGATCCCTCCATCTGCATGCTGTCAGCCTTCTCTTGTAAAGCTAATTGCATAATCCTTGTTCAGCACCAACCTGGTCCCACAGGGTGTTACGTGAGGATGCAAGGGTGTAGGTGACATTTTCTGGTCGGGTTTGCTGTGTTGTCACCCTGGCGCCTCTGATATCAGTGATGTGGTAAAGTATTTCACCAAAAAAATAGAAAGCCTTGTACTAACCTACTTGTAATTTCCACTTGGATTCCCTTTCTTGGTACAGCTGACAATGATTATATAGCTGTCAATACAAATACAGATGTAGGTTGAGGAATGGATGTGTATAGGACTGATGTGTATATGAACATGCCTGGTATTGGTTCAGCAATGCAAACCTTGATGAGTACATTTCTGCAACTGCCAAACTGGTGTGGTCGGACACTTCTTATTTTGAAAATAGTTTGGTAAGGCCTTGTTTTAGAAAAACAATTAAAGAGCACCATTTATAATAATCTGATGCAATATTTTCTGTTGCTGTGGCCACAGAACAATGTAGGCATACATCAATTTGTGGGGAAACTGTCTAAATTACCAAAAGCTTTAATAAACAAGCTAACAATTGATGTTTGAGGGCATATAGCCTTGTGAATGAAAATAATCATGAATCCACATTTAAATCTCTGCACTAAATTGCAGGTTCAAATGTTTTAGCTTCTAAACCTCTGACTGTTTGTTTTGTTGACTATCATCAAAATATTAGCATTTGTGCCTGTAATAAATTGTGCCCAAAAAACTGTAATGTCTCTCTTTTTAAAGCAGGCAGTTAATGTAATTATATGTGTTGCTCTCCAGTATCACAGTAGTAACAGTTCTTGATCTCAAGCTATGTGAATGTTCTTCACTCATCTGTGTATCAAATAACAATTTTAATCAACATTAACTTTCATTTCACTGGTAATATTTATTTTTATTTTTGTGTTTCAGTGTGAACAAACAGGCATAGGTTGTATTAATTATAACCCCTAATGACTAATAGCAGCTGCTGTGAGGAGTGGCTGAGGACTCTGGGTTGGTCTAGTCTCGAGAAAAGGAGGATGAGTAGAAACCTCATTGCTATGTACAGCTTCTGAGGAGGGGAAGTGGAGAGGGAGGTGCTGAACATTTTTCCCCGGTATCCAGCGACAGGACACGTGGAAGTGGTTCAAAGTTGTGTCAAGACAGGTTTAGGCTGGACATTAGGAAGCATTTCTTTACCAAGAGGATCACTGGAACAGGCTTGCTTGAGAGGTGGTTGGTGCCCCAAGCCTGACAGTGTTTAAGAGGCATTTGAACAATGCCCTTAATAACATGCTATAACTGTTGGTCAGCCCTAAAATGGTCAGGCAGTTGGACTAAATGATCATTGTAGGTCCCTTCCAACTGAAATTTTTAGTTCTATTTTTTCTACTCTATTCTAATATTTCTGACCAGTAGGAACGGTTGCACTTGACTTTACCAGTCAACTTCACTTCTCATGAGCCTTTGGAAAGCAGAATTTCACAAATATAGTGAGGCTGAAAAGCTTGGAGATGAGCTGAAATTAGTGAGTGACTGGGTCCTGGCTGAGTCTTAGTCTCCCACATGCTGGTGCATTCTCAGTGACAAGTCATCTCTTTATTGGTTTCTTTATTATAAAATGGAGATAGTCAAGTGAAGTCACAAACAATACCCTGCCCTGTGAAATTTTAAAACTACATAGGTTTTTGTCTTCAGATTGTTGGTCTCTTTTCTATAGGTTCTGAGAGGTGAATACAGAGGTGAAAAAGGCAGTAAGAAGATTCATTACCTTTCTTCAGATCTCAGCAAGAACAGGGAAGAGGAAACAGCAATTAAATATGGATAAAAGTCATGGGAAATCCATAATCATTTAGTTGCTACAAAAGGATAAATCTAAAAGAGGGACTGGGTCAGGGTAAAGAATGTTGTCAGTGCTCAGCTAGTTTTGAAGTCCTTTAACAAGAAAGTATGGCCAAACATCTGGTTCAAGAAAGCAAGAGAAAGTGACGCTGTATTACGCCTTAAGAATAGGTATGTGCACAATTTCTGCTGTGAAAGTGAATTATTTAGTCTATGCTTTCCATGACAACCTTATACCCATGATTCTCTATTACTGAATATTATCAGAGGAGGAAAATGTAGAATAGGATCTCGTGGTTAAACGACTTCGCTTTAAAATAGACATGGCCATACAAGTACCTGCATCTGACCAATCCTATAGCTTCTGGTATAGATTTGCCCTCAGGGGCAATGCCCGTGTGAGATTCCAGCACTATAAGTCTTCACCAAGATTAGCTGTGTGTGTGTTTAGTCTGCTTGCCCCTTTCCTACCAGCATAGGTAAGGATCATTCAATCCCCACTGTGTGGGGATTAATTTTCAGATGCATAGGCAACTGATTTTATAGGTTACCATTAAATGTAACCTATTGAAATCATAAACTAAAAATTCAGCTGCATAAATCTGTAAAGCTTCATCAGTTTATACTGGCTAACACCAGATGAAGATTGAATTAATATTAACTGAAAGAAGAAATAGAGTTAATAAAAATCTGAGAAAAAAAATCTGGATTCTCTAATGACACTGGGAAACTAGAAGATTTATTTTAACACCCTATCTATTAATAAGAAAATATTGCACAAGCTAGATAATATTTGCTAAGCTAAGAGGATTAACGAAAAGGAAATGACTTCATGCATACACTGAATACTACAGAACAGGGAAAACCAGAATATAAACAGAGAGCAAATGAACTATTGGAATAGGTGAAAAATGTCTATTAGACTGATGGGCACCTCTTCTGAATCACTTTTCTCAGATATGTCCTTATACTTACAAATAAGGAGATCTCTATACTTTCAATCTTATATGTTGTTTTTTTAGGTATGTAACTGAAAATCAGAAAAGCTTGGGTGAGTGTAGAAATAATAGGGTGGCATTGAAAAAAAAGTAGAAAAAATTACAAATATTTTTTTGTTGACCCTGCTTGGACAGTGGGTGCCCACCAAAACTGCTTACAATCACTGCCCTCCTCAGCTGGACAGGGGAGAAAAAACATAATGAAAGGCTCATGGGTCAAGATAAGGGCAGGGAGAGATCAGTCACCAGTGACCGTCTTAGGCAAAGCAACTCCACTTGGGGATATTAGTTTAATTTATTAGCAATCAGAGTAATGAGAAATGTACTGGATACTAATGTTATCTCTTTATCCTGAATCAGCACTCTGTTCTGAGGCATGTTTGATCCTGTTCATAAAATTCATTACATCTATTCTTAAAACTACCTAATGCAGGGGATTTTTACTCTTTAGAAAGTTATACATAGTAATTGTCTGCCTAATAATAATAATAATCGAAACAAAGAAAAACTCACAAATCCCACAGACTTGTTTTTATTCTTTTTTTTATTCTTTTTTTTACCCCTTAAAAAATTGTCATAGTTTCTTTTTTCCAAAAGAAGCTCCTCTGCACTTTCATGCAATATTAGTTTTGGGAAAGTCAGACTGAACATAATTCAAACTCATAGATTTCTATGGAAACTATATTCATTCTCTTAGGCCAAAGCCCTGGAAGACTGAACGCTACTATTTCAACGAATAGTTTGTTCTGGCAAAGAGACCTTCAGCCTTCAGATAAGCACAAATATAGATTCTGTCTCACAGAGTAAAATGCACTAGGAAAGAGGGCTCTGTTCTTGCAGAATCATGTTCCCTGTATGGGTATTTTCCATTCAGAATTCAGAAGCAGTTTCTCATTAATAGACTCTGGATTTAAATCAAATTCACTGATTCTCTTACCTTGGTTCTGAGAATGTTCATAGAAAGAGAACAAAACTCAAAAAAACCCACAAAGGGGATATATTAATTTATATTCTTTCTATCCCAACAGAAATTTCTTTCAGTTGTTTCTCAGTTCAGGAAAATAGCATAATTCAAATCCTTTCTCTATAACCTACAATTGCAGAATGTCAATCTAAGAATTTTTAGGCAGTTTTAAATGAATGTTATTGAAGTGACTATTCAGTAGATGAAGAATAGACATTTTAATTTCAGTTTTAGTAGGAGTGGAACATAAACAAGGCTCCCTTTCAGTATTTTCCAACAATATTCTTTTAATCTGTATTGCATTAATATTGTGTGAGCTAGTAGTCTAGACTAGGCGGCAGTATATAAAAGAGACTAAATTGTGCTGTGGCTACAATCAAACCTGATTAAGTAATGCTTCTGCATAGCATAATTTCACCACACTTGGAAAGAACAGCTAAAAATGAGTCTGTTGAAAGAAGCTCTCTATCGTAACTCTTGAGGCGATCTGGTATTGTAGTAGTGAGGGTTCCAGCTTCCAAGGATAACTTCAACTTCTCATATGAAAGAGTCTCCAGCAGACCAATGGTAAAACTGTCCCCTCCTAAAGTCCAGAGGGTGCACGAGGAGAGAAAAGTGTCCAGGTGCCAAGGATTCTGGGATCACCAGACAATGTAATGTCCTCTGGAGACTATTCATGGATCCAAGCTAAAGCTCAGTCACTCAACCACTTTGGCCATCTGTGGCAGGAACATTGAATCAGAAACATATATGAGCTCCCCAACAGCCCCAGCATATAGGCTGTTTCCAGCCAACACTGTGGGGAATAGTCTCCTGCACAGAACAAAAACATCTGTAGAGGTCAGTTTCCTGCATCTTCTCCCCCATGCCTGAACCACAAAGGATATGATATTACTGTCCCAGGCAAGGAGCCTACAGTTTTGAGCTCAAGCCAGAGAGGCTTACTCTTTTCATTTGGAAGATACTCAGCTCAAACTGAATTTATCAACTAAAATTGCACAGTCGTTGAGTGAATCTGGAATAAATGTACATTTCTTATCCACATAATTTACAGCTTATCTGGTATTCTCGGCTTTTAGTATTTTCCTGCCATGCTCAATTAGATCTCTTCCACCACCCACTTTGAAAGTGTCTGTCTTCCAGAAGTGTATGAAAACTTCTATACAAAACCCCTAAACTATGTATGCCCAAGGTTTTGCTTTGTTTGTTTGTTTTTTTCAGAATGGACGTACAAGCTCACTTACTAAATAAAATATCAATTATAAAAATGCTTGGAGAGCAATACATTTTTTTTTTGTTCAAACTGTAGTATTTAAAATGAATTGTGCCTGTATTGGTATTTAGCCTGTGGCACTTTAGCAGCATTTAAACAATTTCATGTTCCCACAGAACTAAATGCATCTTCTATCATTAATTATAGTAACAGTGATTGATTCTATGCCCTCAGTGCCTGTGGGAACACTCCCAGGTAATTTTAGAGGATGTGGGACTGGGGCTCAAATTGTTCAGCAAGATGACCAACTCCAGAGTTGTGACTGATCAGTCGCAGGAATGTCAGTGTGCTCTTGTTGCACCACTGAAATAAAGGTGACTTTCCCATGTCCTGCAAAAGGGGAGGATGAAATCCCTATGCCTGTCTACTTCCCAGAACATAAAACTAAATTAAGCATATGTAACCATTCCTATGCATCAAATGGGGCTAGCCCTGGCTCTGATGAATGCAGTCCCACACGTGTAAATAACTCCGGGCCAATTCAGAGGTTACTAGAGGCTCCTCTAAAAATGCATTTCATAACAGTGTTTCAGTCACTGAGACCAAGTTTTGCTGCCCTTTTTAATGAACAGCAAATTTTCCTGAGTAGCAACCATGGAACAACAAAGTACAATGCTACAGAGTGATGTAACTGAAGACAAGCACAGACATCCTTTTTTGATTTGTGCAATGAGGGTAGCAACCAGTTCTAAAGCAAAACAGGTATATTTACCTCTTTTGGTCTTTTATTATGGTACTGGTATTCATAAATAAGAGAATCTTGTTTAGTCTCTTGTGGTGACAACTATTACAAAAAACCCAGTAGGTATTTAAGGGAGAATTATAACAGAATATTTATGGTAAGTAAATTATTGTTAAATCGATCAGAATGTAAACAGGCTGCATTATTGATTGTTATAACTTTGCTTTTCAGGCAAGTGCCACCTTTTTAAAAAGCCAGCTATTAACAATTGCTATATTAATATGTCGCTAGAAATGATACATTTCTATTGTATTACAGTGATATAAACTAAAATATTTTTGCTAGGATTCTCTAAACTAAAATAGTTCAATAGTTCCATTCTTAATACTTCTACCAAAACATAACACAATAGGCCTTGAGTGAAATTTTAATTCTTGCATTTGCTACTATCTTTTGAAAGGTATTCATCAGCCTGAACAAGCTGGACCATCTCTAGAAGGAATTTTTGAATGAACCTTGATTTAAAAAGCCCTCGTATGTTTGAAAAGCATGATAGATATTTCAATAAAAAGTTCAGTAGGTATCAACCTCTTTGTACTTTGGATGAGTATTACCTTGTGCTTGGTACTGTGAATTTAAGTGGAAATTAAGTTCTCAATAGGAGGCCATAACTGGTACTGCAGGGTATTAAACACAATAAAATGATATCTTTTGATAAACACCTAGGTTATAGGTTATCACAATTCTATTTCACACTCTTTTACTGTGTACCATAAACTTGCTTCAATATGGAAACTGCTGTCTGCTTCCAAAGAACAGCAGGGAAATCCCATGAAAACTGCAATTATAATAACTATAAAGAATTAAATAGCTCTTGGGCACTTTTTATTATTGTTGTTTTCAGTTGTCAAGGGGAAAAACTGAACAAAGAAAAAGAAAGATGCGCTCCCAGCAATAGGGAAAGCATTTAAAAGGATCCTGGAAACAAGCTGACAACAATTCATTCAGGGTTATGCATTTATAAGTGAAAAAACCCAAAGTGTTTGGAAAAAAAGTAAGACAGGGCAGTAAGAGGTCTCCAGTTTGAAAAGTCCTGTGGGAACTGCAAAGCAACTTGTAGCAATAAACCTTTACAATGATTCACTAATGGTAGCTGGAAAGACAGATTTAGAGGTGGTAGAAAAGTAGATACTCTCATATTAACAGCCAGAACGCCACCTGAAGAGAGAATATGTTTCTCTTGCCATCAAAAGACTCAAAACTGCTGGATTTTTTTAATGTTAAATAAGATTGATGGATTTTCTTTCCATGGACTCTACCAGTTGTTTCTTATTCCAACAAAAATTACTAGAAGCAGTGAGACAGACAATTAAAAACCTGTTGTGGTTCCTTTATCTTAGTGGTAATCTCCAGTAAAACCTGAGGCTATTTTTGCACAAACCATTAAAAGCAATCCTCTCTGGACCTGTAATGACAAGATCTGAAGGCACTGAAGTAACTTTTTAAATGGTCTGTTTTGAAAAAAGTGATGATGATGATTAGCAGAGAGCTCTTACTCTGCCTGTGAGACAGGCAGAACAGTACTTCAATGGAGCTATGGCCACTGCACCGAAACAGCATGAACAGGTCAGTGGGGCATCAGGCAGGACAGAAGATGAAAGGCTGCTTTCTCTATCTGTTGCTGCTGTTGTCATCTTAGTTGATTTGGTACCACTGAACACCTGCAATTAGAAGATCAAACTTTTGGGGTCTACTTAGAGGAACTTTCAACACAGAGAACTGTTTCTAATCTACCAAGTCATATGGATTTTCTGGGGAGATCAGGAAAAGTTCAGTTTAACCCAAATGAGAACAAAAAGTATGGTTCTTTCCCTTAAAATCATTACTAGATCGTAAACCTTCCTGAAGGATATTCTTGCCGTAGATTATTATATGCCTTCCCTTAGAGGGTCCTCTTGCTGCTGAAGCAGCACCATCATCTGCCTCTGGCCAGCCCAGCTCCACACTGAGCATCCTCTCAGCCCATGATCATTTCCTAGAACTCTCCCTCACACTCTGTCTAGCTAATCCTTGCAAAAACATTTTCAGATCTTTTGTTTGACATCAGGCTCCTTCCAAACTGTCAGTGTGGCCCCCATGCAGACTTGTTAGTGTCTGCCAGATGCTCCATCATTCCAAAATGCTCTTTCTAGCTAATCCTTGCAAAAACATTTTCAGATCTTTTGTTTGACATCAGGCTCCTTCCAAACTGTCAGTGTGGCCCCCATGCAGACTTGTTAGTGTCTGCCAGATGCTCCATCATTCCAAAATGTGCTCTTCTGGTAGCGTTGCCACAGCACTGAGAGCAGTTATATGTAACCCACATGGACATAAGGTTTGGAGAGATTCACAGGCTAGATTTACACTGTTGAGGTCCCCATCAAGACAAGGTTCAAGTAGTTCTCATTGTTCACATCTAGGTTTCTATAAAGGGTAAGAATAGAAAAGGTGGTGTGAGGTACTTCAGAAAATTCTTTTAACAGATGTTGGGAAGAACAGGGCTGCAAAAGACTTTGGTGCTGGTACACTTATGTGCACAGGGGAAGGCCAAGAGACAATAGACATAGTATTGACTATGAATAAGGAAAAATTTTCACAGTGAGAGTGGTTAGGTCCTGGAAGAGGTAGCCCAAAAATCTGTCAAGTCTATGTTGGAGAAATACAAACTCAATGGACAAGGTCCTGAGCATCTTGATCAGCTTTCAAGTTAGTTCTGCTCTGAGTAAATCCTGCTCTACATGACCTTCAGAGATCCTTTTTTCCAGCCTTAATTATTTCTATGGCTCTCTCATTGTACGGCCGATTCCCTGATTCACTTTTCCAATGAACCAATGTTTCCAGCGGGTGGCTAGAAGACTTCCCAGAATCACAGTTCTTGAAGGATCTTTCTTTAGTAAGACAGAATTTTGGAAAAAGGCATGTGAAATCAAAAGTAAATGCCATGCTTTGTTTCTATCACTGGAGTCACTGGCAAAATAAGGGCATAAGAAGAAAATATTTTGTTTTTAATAAAATGTTACTAATAATATTTCACAAAAATCTTGTATTTCACAAAAAGCACAGAAATCAAATGAATTAAAATATTAAATGGAGTGAAAATGAAAGGAATGAAAATATTAAAATTCAGCCTTTAATCCAGACTGAAGGTGCTGCTATACTCTGTAAAATTTTGATAGATGACTGAATGGAAAGTGATTGTACAAGAAATATTTATTATGATTACGCAGTGACTCTGCTACTTTCCAAATATAGTCAGATGGGAAACAAAAAAGAATGTCTTTCTCCTCCTAACTGCCAGTTCTGCAAACTCTCCTTAAAGTTCAGGAGGCTTCTTAGTACGACATCACAGATAATAAAGATTCTGGGTGGGGTTTTCAGGGCAGCATGGTGGCTTTTCTGCTCAGACCCCGCTGATTTTAGCAGATGGCATCCTTAGAAAAGAACTCTTGTCCCCCCCCCTACTTTTTGTCATTTAACTGTTCATTTCCTACTGCATCACGCAAAAGAGACTCCAGCTGTCTAAGAGAACCAATGAGTTTGTCGCACTACATGAAGCACAAACCTAATTGAAGCATAAATTTATCACTATGTTTTTACCACCACAGTAATGAACCAAACAATATCTTCCCTTTGTGCCTTCTCTGTTCTCATTTGGTGAAATCTGGTCACAGTTTGATTTAAAAAGACCAAACTGGAAGACATGTTAACCATTTAACCCACCATATCTGGGAAATTTAAAATTAATATATTTGCATACGTCCTGCTTAAGGAATTTTGACCACCTCACAGTCAGAAGTGTTCCAATGCTACCAAATGTGATTCAGCACGAAGACAAGGAACAATAAAATAAGTTGATAAATATCACTTTTTCCATCTTTGTGTGAATTGCATTTAAGCTATCAGTTGAGTCACATTCTACAATCATTCCTCTAATTCCAAAGTAGTTTGGGGACTCAGTTGGCACAAGAAACCTAGAAACACACAATTAAGTTTGAATAATGGCACCTTCTTACATCAACATAGCTCATTATTGAACACTATCGAAACATCAGCTTTAATTAAATCTGAGTAGCTAACAATAAATGTCATTGATATTTTTTTCTTTCTTTCTATTGTCTCTGCTAAGGACCTCTTCTTTTTCAAGTACACATACTGCTTAAACAATGCAATTTCCCTGACTGTGCCTATAACCTGATTTAGTTACATTTGTGCTTTATATCAACTGGGAAATAAATGAGAGTAAACCTCATTATGAATACCTGCATGTGAATATTGGAATTAGCTGAATAGCAAGCAAACTTCCTTATACACAGCTGACAAACTTACTTCAACAGGATGGGGAAAATACAGGCTTGCCAAGGGAAAGGTTTTGTGATGTTTCTTCAGTGCAATTATCAGAAAGTAGAGACATTGTCCTACACTGCAGGGTATGATGATTACACAGAGCTTCAGCTGGAAGAGCTTTCTGTTGGACAACTCAGGTTCCACTAACAAACTCTAGAGTGCGCTTGAGCCAGCTTTAATCACTCTAAGTTCCCTGGACCAAAACAGGAATCTTGTTTATGTCTACAGCCCGAGGAAGAGGGCAAGTCAGATCACTACAGTGTGAATGACTGCGAGACATAGAGTTACTGTGGCAGTGTGGAGAGTAGCTGGAGCAGTCCACCTCTCTTTAACAACTATAGAAGGAGCTACAGGACCACACTAGGTTAGATCTCTATGTTTTACACCACTCAGAGTATGTGAAAGAACCTTGTCCTGAGAATACAGCCCATGCATGCACAGCTGAGACAAGTGTTCTTCAGAACAGTGCTCTTCCTCTTCTGCTGCCCAGACCCAGAAATGGGAAAGGGAAGTACAGAATTTTCATATCGTAACTGATCACATCAACTCAGTTATTTTTGTCTACTAATAAAGAATATCTGGAAGTTATTCAGCCTGGCAAGGAGAAGGCTCCAGGGACACCTGATTGCAACCTTTCAGTACTTAAAGGGGGCTACAAGAAAAATAGAACTTTTAACAGGGCCTGTTGCAATAAGACAAGTGATAATGGTTTTAAACTAAAGTAGGGTCAATTCAGAATATGTACAAGGGAGTTTTTTAGAGTGACTGTAATGAAACACCGGCATAGGTTGCCCAGAGAGGTGGCAGATGCTCCAACCCAGGAAGCATTCAAGGTCAGCTTGGATGGGGCTCTAAGCAACCTGATCTAGTTGAAGATGTCCCTGCTCATTGCAGGGGGATTGGACTAGATGACCTTTAAACTCAAACCATTGCGCAATTCTAGAAACAAGGGACATCTTCTCTCTAATGAATGCTTTCTTGGACTTCATTCTGTTGAACAGGACCAAACAGAGTGTTTCATGCTTCCTTATTCCACATGTAAAGGATGAGAAGACTACAAAATTAGAAGCCTCAATTCCATATCTGCCCTGGAAGATGTTAATCTTTTTAGAGTCCAGTAGCATTCACAGAATAGCACAACCTTTGAGATTTACTGTATGGTTCTTTACTTTGTTCTTCAGTAGGAAATTACCTAGTGCAGATATTTTGAAAAACAGAAGAAAGCATTGAGTTTGGTCTTAAGCTGTAAAATACTGGTAATAATTTGTGACAAGGGACACTGCTGTGTTTGAGTTCCTATAGTCCATATTAAAGCCTGTTACATTACTACATCCTAAAGAGTCCAGAGAACTATGCTAAATGCAATTTCCAATTTTTATATCCTTAAAACTAACACAGATCAATTTTAACCTAGGAACAGATTGACTCTTTCACCGATGAGTAGGTTTTACAATTTTTTTAGTTACAAGTTGTTGCTTTCCTTGCTGAATTCTAGCTGACATAAACAAGCATCTATCAGGTGTCAAAGGGCATGCAGGTAAATGGAGGTAATCATAGTTTTTCTTGAAAACTTAGGCAAGTCTACAAGGAGCATGTTGATCTGACAATGCTGCCTAAGTTATCCTTAAACATTTTCACACAGTGGAATATAAATGAGACCCTGCCAGACAAATATTTGTCAAAAAAATATTCATATTGCTTCATTGTCAGCCAAAAGAGAGATTACTAAGTTGTTGAAATCAGGCAAAACTCCCACTCATAACTCTTGGCTGGAAAATATATATAGATTTGCTCCACTGAAGAAGGCTTGCTGTCAAATCAGCAGATGAACACAAGATTTCAATGAGATAAGGCACTCACCTTTCTGGGCCTTTGTCTAATGATATACTGATGGTATTATCAATGAGCCTATTGCTATTTCCTGCCTTGCAATTAATCTCAAAACTTGTTACATTTCTGACTAAACAAATAATTTCTCCTTCAAGAGTTAGGTTCTAGCTCTGGAATCCCACTCCAATGAGTAAACCACAGCAAAATTAATAAAACCAACAAACCATCCCCCAGCGGTCCTCCGATTGCAAGACATTAATCTCCAGTGATTTACAGAAAATTTTCTTACAGTCTCTGCCACTAACCAATCTAAGGTGAGCAATGGCATTCTCCAGACTAATCAGGGTGCAGGAAAATAGACTGACTCACGGCTGAGCATGCACCTGGGTCTCTTGCTTTCTCTGAGAAGGACTCCCCAAACAGCTGCTCTGATTAGCAGCCAGTAACAAATGTAGGACTCTTACTTTCCCCTCTGTTTTTAACTTTGCTGCTCATTTACACATTGTGCATATTAGTAGCTTGTTATTTCAATAGTTATCACATAAGAAAGAATGAAGTGCGTCATGTGTTATGTGTTCTGTGCTTTTGAGAAAAAAAAGAACTCTGTTTGCTTTGGCAACTGCAGCTCCAGTAATTTGTCTGAACAGGAGATGGTAATCTAACAGCATATGGCTGCAGATATAAATACAGATCTAGAATTATATGCAGACACGCTATACATTAAAATGAGAAACATTTCATGGGCAGTTGGTCACCGTGATAATTCCAAAATGCAGGATTTAGTTACCATTCTCAAGTATTTATCCCTTACTATTCACAGTATTTTGTACTCTCAAACACTTATTGTAATCTAAATTTATCTGGAAGATGGCGGATGACCAGATTTATCCCTAACTGCTCAAGGCATGCCATTTTCCTCAGATGCATCTTATTATACCATGCAAAGAGCAGAATGAGACAAAACTATATGGTGTGCTTCAAATATGCTTATGATTTATCTGTAGCATTAGCTTTCAATAGAGAGACGAGAGAAGAAAGTGATGAGTCTCCATTAACTCCTAGAGAGATTTATGGCTTGAGGAATATTATTTAAAGTTCTTCATTATTTGAGTCCTTGCTTGCAAAAAAGCAGACTCTTATACACAGTGAAACAAGCAAGAGCAATGGAAGTGCTTCAGTCTTGAGCACTTCTGGAGTCAGAAAGTTTTGATGAAAGATAATAACAACAGGAAGGCACCCAAGGGTACTACATGTATTACAAATTTAGCTCTTCTAACTTTAATTTGTATCAAAATTAATTTTGGCCCACTACTTTCCTGAAAAAATGTCCTGTTTTTCAATTCATAAACCTTTGAAATCAATGTGATTTACCCTCACTTCTTCAAGTTTCCCTCTTGCTGAGCTGTCAGTTTATTTCTGGTTTTTAGACTGATTGCTGTATTACCACCCTAGTATGTGGATCAGCATACACAATGGTGAATGTGGCTTCAAAAACAAAACAACAAAGCAACCTCTCAGTTTCACTGATGAAAGTGAAATCTTCATTACTTAAATATTTGGATATCCAAATATGGCCATCACCTGTGTGCACTCTGTTTGGAAGGCGTAAGTAGCAGTGCTTCATGGGGAGGACTGGAGAAAAAAAAACCAAACAAAAATTCAGATTTGCTTGGAATAAGTAGATGGGGGGAGGGGGGGGAAGAGAAAAAATTAGAAGTGAGTTCTCTGTTCATGTTTATCTGATTACTATCAGGGCTGTTACTGGGATCATTACTGCTGTTTACTTGCTGCTGCACTGAGGCAGTTTGGCACATGAATGCAGTAATGAAGAATGGCCCTACAAGTGTGAAAACACATTCCTGACTAAATTTACCATTAAGCATAATCTCAAGTATTACAGAGATATATATTATTTCAAGGATACCAAAGGGGAAACAAACAACCCCAAACCTTAGATTTTCACAGCATGCAATTTAATCATCCAATGCCATTTTAAAAAGCTTTTAAGTGTCTTGCTGATCAAACAGCGAAAGTATCTACAGAAGCCATCAGTAAATGATACTTTAACAGGTATTGTCTAACTGATAAAATTTTATTTTGAACCAAGAACCAACTCTAAATTTAATAGGAATTCTGAGGAGTTAAAAGGATACAGTAATTCTAATTATTGAGACCAAACAACTACAAAATACAAAGAAAATTATATACAAAGATAAAAATATTTTTCTATTATGAATCTTTTGTTAAAATAACTTAACTGATCCTGATAATGAATAGCAATTTATCATTTGTTGCTGAGGGATTTTTGTTTCCCTGTATTATTTTGCAGATACAAGAAGTTAGTCACTAATGCAATAATATGGAAGAGTATGAATTAGCTTTCAAACCTATGATGTGTGTCAGAGTGATCTGTCATTATTTTTAATCAGATGGTTTTAAGACAAAGAAGCAAAACTTGAGTTGCAATTCTTGCTTTATCACTGCTGAAGCATGAGGTGATTTTTTATAAGCCTGACTTGCTAATCTGACCTTGAAAACAGTTTTTGTTCATTAACCCTCTGTTGACAAAAGAAATACTGTTCTAGTAGGAAGGCAAGTCTTGACTTTTCTTTACAAAAAGGAAAGATTAAGCAATCCATAATGCCATTGTCAAACTGTAAAATGAGTTCAACAGGATGCAGTAGAAACATGTTGCAAGAAATGTTTTTCAGACCCTAGGCATTAATATCAAAGGGTTCAAGCTCATTCTAGATGAATTTCGGTTGCGGCAGTAAAGATAATATCTCTCTTCATATAAAGGTAAGAAGTGGTACACTGACACACTGTGAATAGCTTTTTGTTGACCATCGTTAAAGTCTAAGTAAATCCATAAATCCAGAAAATAATGGAAGACCTGTGAAGAGCACCTGGTTAAGTCCTGTGTTTTAATCTAAACAAGGAAGTAAAACATATTGCCAAATAGTCCCAACTTTTGTTTTTTATGTTTTTCTGGCATTTCCAGTATAGATTTTGCTTTCTATTCTTTCATACAGAGAAGAACAGTATCTAAATATTTACAGCAGCCATTATTTATGTAAAACAGTGGATAAGTTTACAAATGTCATAACCAGCAGTAGATACTCGGGTTATCTGATATGTACTGTAAAGGCATTATTTAGTTTGGTTAGACTGTGACATTCATCATAGTATCCAGGTGCCTTACAGCTGCTCAGAGAAACATTTTTTAACAACTGGTATAGTTCAAAAGATTTCAGAGCAGAGATCATTTGTTGGTATTCCAGACACAGCTCTTGAAAATTAACCCCCATGGCCAAAACATATGGATTAAATGCATGCAAAAATTAATATATAAGGGGGCATGAAAAAAAATTAAAACTAAATAATTTATACACTTGGGATGCTACCATACTGCAGAAACTAGAAAATTCCAGACAAAAAGTCCTCTTCCAAGAAGAACACATACTACTGCTTTACTGGAGTCCAGCCCTTGGGACCAGTAGTGAAGCTGAAGTGAAAGACAACATGAGGCAGTGCTGGAGACCATGGAGACCATGAGGAACAGAGCCAACCACTGCTTTTAAATTATAGCCAATACCTTGATTTTCATCCAGTGTGCAGAGTGAGCCAGTACAGAGATACATGTTCAAAGAGCTGTGTGTTCTAACTGGCCTAGCCCACCTAAGTGCCTTTCTCCCTCTGCCAGCATCCTACACTTAGATCCTTTTCTTCCTTTTTTTCCCTGGCTCAACTAAAAAAGAGTCTCCTCTTCTTCAGCTACTCCCGTGAGAGCTTTTCCTTTTGTTTCATCTCTTCTACCTTCTAATCCTGACCACCTAGGAATTGGAGTCATGCCATAATCTGGCCCTACTCCCTTTCGAAGTAGCTTTAACAGTAAAGTTATTTCTAAAGGCAGAATTTAAGCAGTGCTGAAGTGTGTCGTCTCCTTCTGCAATTCTCTCCACCTGCCCCAAAATAGCTGACCCTTGACAGAACCACAGGACCACAAGGCTTCTGACATAAGAATGAACTCATTTGCAATATTTTGGCATTCACTTATGATTGCTCCCACCTGTCTCTATTATTTATGCAATGCTTTTTTGGAGACCAGGTCAGCATGAGGAAAAGTTTACCAATATAACTGTCCTGGCAAACCATCCTTGTGTGGGTGCAGCTTCTATTGGCCAGGAAGAAAAGAAAAGAAAGTAATTTTACTGGCACAGAAAACATTCGTTCCCAAGTGAAGTAAGTTATACTGGCAAAAACACTTTCCATCCCAGTGTAACCATATCTACATTAAGCTGCTGACAATATAAACAAATGGTTAAAATAGAAATAACCTTAGTTGATACTGCTGTGCTGGAAAATGTACCTGCTGTAGATCAACAGCAAATTTTCTGGCCAAATTTTATGGCAGAAAAGACAGCTCTATGGATAAGCAAAACAAGCCTATGTTCTCTAGTAAGAAAAAGGGTGTGGAGGAAGAGACCAACAATGAATTCGTAAATATGAAATATTCATTATTTCTGACAGTAATTGTTTCCTGAAAATTTATAAATAGGGTAGAGTAATTAATCTAATCATCTTGGCCTTTTATTGGGCAATCAGGGCATTTGAAGGGGGAGTGCAGTACAAAGTATTTCAGACTTACCATGGGAAACTGGGTAAAAGTGGGACTTTCCAAGGAGGGCCCTTATATTGTAAATGTGCATGTTGACTCATCCAAATTTTAAAAAAAATCATTTAGGCTGAGGTAAAATGGAAAGCAAAAGCTTCTCCTTCTTCTTTCTTAGGGTTAAAACCCATCATTAAGAGAGGATAAAAAAGAAGCACTGATAGCTGCGGCATTTACAGGTTCATTTTTTGTTTCTCTCCAGAGACTTCCATTGAGGAGCCGTTTTCATTTTTCTTGCTGACTCAAAGAGTTCTGGTGTTGCAGAAAATGCTTAAGCTTTTCTTAATTGTTACTGTTGCACAAAGAAATATCTGTGTTGTTACTGCCATTAGAACTGCTATCGGCGCTGTTGTGCAATCTGCTTTCAAAGGAGGTCTGGCAGGATGAGTGCTCTCATTTCTGACTTGCTGCTGCCCAGGGCAGTGAGGGACTGTGACAACATCTTTTATTGTTTCCAGCTTCCAAAAGGTAAGCCTCATACTTGCAAAGTGTGAGAAAAATCTCATTTTGTCTTTGTTTTATTGAACAGCTGTCATGCTGTCAGTGGGAGTTGTTCATCTACAGTACTTCACAGCCATAATTGCAAAACCACCTTCTGCCCTAGTAAGGACAGGACATGCATGTGTCTGACAGGCACATAGACTGCAAACATGAAGTCAGTGGCTAAATCAACCTTTTGGCATTATCAGGCATAGCTGTGCCTTCAGGTGAAATTGTTTGTACTGTGCATAGGCCACTGAGGAAAACCTGTTAAAACCTAAAGCTTTAGTGGTGTGAATAGGCCTTTGCTAGAGGGCAAGTGGAGAGGAGGCCATGCAGAGGAGCCCTTGCTGTCCTACTGTGCTGAAAATGAGACACTATAAGGAAATATTAGACTTGAGTTTCAGACTTGCTTCTGGTGGTATGATAGCTCAAGTCACTTGAGCTCTTGGGGCAGCAGTGTATGGGGGCCATGTGTTAAAGTCAGTGGGTATTATAGTCTCAAATAATGTTAATCCTATACAAACAGAGGACAGATCGAGGTTTCTATGTTTCTACCAAAAATCTCTCGAAGACTGACAGTGCAACGTTTCAATTTTTGTACTCTTGTGCCTTTCCTAGCATACATTTTGTATGCTTGTACCTTACTGGCATAAAATTGTTTCTATTAGATGTCATGCCTTAATATACATAAATTCCTTAAATATATACACTATATGCTTACACCAGTAGAGCTGATTTAAACAAGTGTTTGCAAAGCCAGGTTTTGGGGTAGATGTTCAAGTTTTTTTTTATTTTTTGTAATTTCAGTGAACATAAAAGGAACTTTTCAAATACTGCACAAAAATCCCTAAAGCATTTTCTTCCAGAATGGAAAAAGTTGATTTACTAGACCTGAGCTCTATGGCTTGCTGTGCCAATGACTCACTGGGCACATCTCTGTGATTTGTAGCAGCATCATTAATGTCTGTGCAAGGTCTCACAGCTTTACGACACAAAGGGTATGCCATTACACAGGAGTAGCTCCAATCAGGTCAGTGAATCTCCTCAAGGGAGCCAAGTTTCATCTGTGTCTGGATGTTGGTAGGAACATGGATTTAGGATACAGGATTTAAAGAACCTAAGGTTCAGAGTACTGACTGCATTGACTGCACTGCAGGGAGAAAGTACTTGCCAATAGCTTCTTATGCAACCTTGCTTCACTTTTCTGTGTTAAAGCTTCCTTTTCACATTTTGGGGCCACTTGCTGCTGCATCACTGCCATTACTTGCACACACTCCTAATTGCACTCAGGTCTCACTTAGATTAATTTTATGACAGAGGATTTTATAACAGTGAATGTAAGACTAGCAGGCAGAAGACTATTTCAATCATAAAACCACAGAAATTAGACAAAGAAAGACATCTTATTAAGTCATTTACTCCTTCCTAGTGCCAAATGATTGTTTTCTAGAGGACTTACTTGAGCTCTTTGTCCAGTTACATTTCAAAAGGACTCGGCCACACAATAATCCACAAAACACAGCTCATATTTTCATGGACCTTACTGCTTAGAAAGCTTTTTTGGAAAGTCCATCCTAAAATTAATTTGACTTGTATCTGCCATTATGATTCTTCTTCTCAGACCCAACCATAATAATCCCCTTTCCCCTCTTTCAGTGTCCAGCCTTCTGACCTCTTTACTGGGAAATGATTATCAGAATGACCCCTCCTGCTATATCTTTTCTCTTGTGTAAAACCATACTTATATTCCTGGAGGGACCAAACACACATGCAGAACATTACTTTCCCTATTCCCCCAGCTGTCAGCTACCAGTACTGGCCAGCTGTGACAGGAGCAAGGCAGACATCAAATTACAACAGCAAATATTCTGATATTAATGCTTCAATGTCAAACGGTTGGTGTCAGTGTGCCAAAATTTTTACTATAGTAGTTACAGCAATACTCCTCTCTTTTTCTTTAAAAGATTGAACAGCACAGTAGTTATTCACAAAAGGTATTTACATACCTGTATATATATATATATATACATATCTCTGTACACAGAGATGTATACAGAATTACACCACTGAAGATGAGTGACTTTAGATGGTAAAATTTCAAGATTTAGACAACCACATAGGGAAGATTTAAATATAAAACATTCAGGGTAAGAATCACTAATTTCCTCAGAGATAAAACTTGCTGCTTCAACACAAAGAAAGGCCTGGGGATATCTGTCCTTTGCAATATTCTGGTGGTTTTGGTTGTCTTCCTTTTTTCCATGTCTGTCACTAGCAGTTGACAACTTGTCTTCCCGCTCTGCAGATCCACACCTGGCAAAGCAGTGTCACCCGTCAGTCACGGCTTCAAAACATGTAATTCCATACAGTAGAAGACTATAAAGCAGCATGTGCAGAGAATTTCCTACATTTAAAATGTTTGAAGAATTT
>NW_008240221.1:6014621-6034261 GCF_000691975.1 Corvus brachyrhynchos
GGTAGGAAAGCAGTAAAAAAAATATGGTGATCAAAAACAGAGGACTCCTGGAGAATAAAGGGTTAAATCTTCAACCCATTTTTTCCTTCTCTTGATATAGGAGCCAGGGGGATGGCTGATACTTTGCTACAACAGCAGCTGATTCTCAAAACAAGTGTTGGGAAAGGCAATCAGACATTCCCTTCTTGAAAAATAAATTCAGACATCATTAGGCAGACACAGTTGTTCCTGATGTTCACAAGGAAATCAGGGTGGCAGACAATGAGACCCCAGCCTTTCTCTCAAAATATCAAACCTGCCTGTTCTCTTCTGAAATTCCCACTGTGTCTGCTTTTGAAAATAGTCAAACAGCTTCCTTTGAGTTTGAGCTTTCCCCATCTGCTGACTTGCAGGCTCTCTCTTTCATCCCCTCTCCTGCACAGAGGCCTCATGCTCCTGCCAACAGAAATTCCCATGCCACTGTCTCCCAGGAGGAGACTCCTTCCTACTTCTTTCTTAAAATATTTTTCCCTCCAGCTTTTCTGAGTAATGCCTCAACCACTGCTCATACAAGAGGAAAAGCAGTGGACAGCAAAGCATGTCCAAACCCTGCTGTAGAGATAATTTTTGGGAGGGTTGTTACTGAAGTATTTAGTCACTCATAGATAATTGATGCTGCTTTGGCTATTTGTGAGAAAGAGAAAAAATACTTTTGAATGGACCCAATGCTATAAGGAAATTTTTTCTGTTTATAGGTTTCCTACCTGCTAGATGCTAATCTATTGAGTGGTACCAAAGACAGCTTGGGGGAGGATGTCAAGGGGTGCACAGCAGAGTCAGTGCACAGTGAGGTCAGTGAGGAGCCTGCAGTCCCTCTCTGAGGGAAAATAGCATCCAGCTTCTGCACCCCACCACACCTGAGCTTGGGCACTGTACCTCTCACAGAGGCAGGATGCCGTGAGGTGATGCTGGCATCCTGTCTCCTGATTTTGAGATTGCCAGGAGCTGGGACTCTCACTATGTCCCACAGTGGCAGCTTTTTCTAACTTATGCTGTGGGTCTGACAATAACATTTTTCTTTAGTTAACAATAAAAATGCAGTCTAGGTAACCATGGTAGAGAAATTGCTGATTTTAGGGTTTAGTGCAAATTCACATATTTTGTTCACCTTCTTCACTGAGGACAGCCATGGTTACACTCTCTACTTCTGATATCTTTCTTCTTTTTAATATTTCCAGTTAGTTAGATTCTGATTCCATAAATTTCTGTGTTTACCCATAGCCATACCAGCAGCCCGCTTCTATAAACCACTGATGCCTTGGAGGAAGGTGAATATATGGAGAATACAGCATTAAGAGTGCCATCTTTCATTGTAAAACTGTAAAAGTGAACAAAATATACACGGGATTAAATATCCTCTGGAAGGATTTAAGCAACAAAAATAGCTTAATGATACAATGAGAAAATAAGAACAACATAAGTACATTTTATCAAAATAAATATTTTACATTGGAAGGGCAGAAGCTGTCAAACTGTAAAGCACAAAACTTGCCTGAGGCCTTTGATACAAGATACAGACTTTTTCCAGAACACATGAACTAAGAGTATAAGTTGATGTAAGTAGTTTTCATCTTCCCTTTTTGTGCATGATGTAATTATTTTGGCAGTTAATAAGACATTCAGGGTTGCACCTCCATCTTTCTTAACTTGATACAGCCAACAGATAATCCCCCGCAACAATTCAACCCCTAGCTATGAGTCACTGTCTCTGATGAAGATGTGTCACTCTGTGTTATCTTGGGCACAAGAAACAACCAGGGCTTTTTTGAAACTTTTTCACTGGGAATTAGAATTTCCTGGGGTGTTTATTCAATTTGTATGTATTAAGCACTCAACCAAAGGGTTGTTGACCTGCCTGTTCTCAGGCACTGAACTCTTCAAAGACACAATATTATGACAGAAAAAGGGGGAGATACTGGATTAGAGGAGTTAAGGAGGAATCAAAGACAAAACTGTCACACACATACACAAATGCAGTTCTCCTTGTTTATTCTCACCAAGTCTCAAGGATTTCTCTACTAGGAGGGCAGAAGACATGCCCCAAATCCTAACTCTTTCCATTAAAATAGACCCATTTTCTTTGGATCAGAACACATTGATTAAAAATCTCTAAATTAATTTTCATGTATTTAAATATTTTTCATCAGGTTTTGTTTTATTTTTTTATCATTCTTTTCCATGTACCAGAATTATATTCCCTGAATGGTTTAAGAGAGAACCAGTTTTAAGTACATACAAAGTAGATTCCCAGACAGCAGCAAGGCCCAAGAATCAGATGGACTGCTGCGGATTACTGTAACAATGGACTATGAGTATCTCTGTGATACTGCCTCTGCTTTCTTCCAGGTGAGAAATGAGTGATGAAGGGTTACTTAATGAAATACTTTTGTGCAATTAGACAGGGTGGAGGAAGAAATTGTTATCTGCTCTTCCCAAACTGTGTTTGGGATAGTTACTGAGAGCTTATATCATGTTATCTCCAAAAGAGGAACAGTGTAAACATGCATTCACAATAGGGACTTCAGAAAATAGGAAGAGATTATCTGAGATACAGTTAGAAAAATCAGATGTTATGAGAACAGATAATAGATATGCAAGAAGGAAGACCTGTGAAACTACCAGCCAGTCAGCCTCACCTCCATCCCTGGAATGGTGATGGAGCAGATCATTCTGGAGCTCATCACCATCACTTTTTACCATGACGCTGGCAACAGGGCAAGGAGCAGTGCCCATAAACTGAAGTACAAGAAGTTCCACATCAACATGAGGAAGAACTTCTTTACACTGAGGGTGGCAGAGCACTGGAACAGGCTTCTCAGGGAAATCATGGAATCTCCCTCTCTGAAGACATTCAAATGCCACCTGGATGTGTTCCTGTGTAACCTGCTTTAGGTGATCCTGCCTTGGACTGGATGATCACCAGAGGTCCCTTCCAACCCTGGTGATTCTATGGTTAAAAAAAAAAAAAAGAAATAACTAATACTGCAGTTACTAATACTGGTTCGGTATTGGTAACTAATTATACATGGAAGCATGTATAACTAATAGAAGTCAGTCTGCCACACTGCTGGTCCCTCCCACTGCCTTTCTCTACTGAAGACAGGTGGAAAGCACCAGCTGCATTGGTGCAGTCCAAAGCATGCTGCTCTTCTCAAGATTTACCATGTCCCGGTTGGTACTAGAAGCAGACTTCAATATCTGACAAGGAAATCTGAATGGCTGAAAAGTGCCCAGGGCATCATGATGGTTCTGAACAGTCTTTGCAAGGATTACTCTGCTATTTTGCTTTTGTAACCTATACTGGGCTCTTCAGCATGCAGAAGGGTGCATTCATAGCCCTGTTGGAGGAGTTTATTCTGGAGAAGTAGTACAGCTGTTTCTGAAGCATTTACAGAAGAGACTGCAATCCTCTCAGGGTATCACAGTAGATTCCTTTTGCCCCATAGCCATGCTGCTGACACTGACGAGTCCACCTCAGCACATCATTGAGGCAGTTTCTGTGGTTAAGCACTGGGTTAAACTGGCTGCATGCAAAAAACAATGAAACCATTTTGCATCTGTTCTATGGAGAAAGAATGAGATGAGCTTGTTGCTCCTAGCTGTGGTGGTCCATTTTCTCTGCCTGAGAGTAGGGGTCCAGTAGGCTGCTGGGCTAAATATGTTTGCTTAACATATATAACACATATCCTAATCCATGTGAATGTGTTGCAAGTACTGTGAACTGAAGGTTGTCAAACATGAATGTCATATTCAAAGGTCCGCTAAGAGACAAGAGAATAGTATGAAATTGAGGATATGTATGCATTCTTGTGTATACATTTACTACCTTAACCTTCTCCATCTACATCCTGTCAAAAGATGCTCCACTCTAGGTGCCTCTATTTTTGGTTTTGGAAATACCTATTGACTCATATCTTGCTTATCATCACCTGTTGTTGGAGAGGAACGGATACTTCTGGAGTAAACTTCTACAGCACATATCCCAGAAGACTGATTTTTCCCAAACCTTTTCATGGCTATACTGAATAGTCAGCTATTCACACCAGGGTAGGAGCTAAGAGAACAGGAGATTTCTGAAGCAAAGGCTGGACACCCCAAGGAACATCACAGAAGATAAGGTGATCTGCAAATCAGCCCTGTGAAGCCTGACTAACATTCTTGATAAGTAGAGCCATCCTAAATGTGGAGTTAGTCTTGCCACATGTGGAAGGGACCTAGAGTGTATGGAAGGAATGGTATGGTCTTGCTTTCCAAGGACTGCAAAGGTGAGTGTGGAGACAGCAGGCCAGTGTTGTCATGAAATCCAGGAGTCAGGCTCAACTTCATTCTCAGCTTCTAGAAAGCTGTCCTTCCAGGCTTTTAAGGGTTGCTGCAAATCCTGCACACCTGCATGCACCTCTGGTTCTGGCTCTACCTGTGGGACAAGCTCTTGCTTTGGGCCATCTGGATGTCTTGAAGAGCGCTGTGTTTGAAATGCAGCGTTTCCAGGCACCTCCCAGGTTATATCCCCCTCGCCTCCCTCCCTTCTCCTTGCACATCCTGTACTCCAGAAGCCATATCTCTTGTAAACAGATACGGTTAGGGAAACTATCCTGACGAATGTAGCCCCTGGACTTTTGAATTAATCAGATTCCCTAAAAACAAGTCTCTGACCTTGCCTTACAGCAGTGTCAGTTGAAAGGGCCCCCAGTGGCATTAGTGAAATTACCATAAAATTACAAATGGCACCAAAATATTAAATGGGAAAGTGCAGTCCTAACGCAGCCGGGGGTTTGAAACCACAAGCCCCGGCGTGCTCTCGGGCAGAGGGGACGCAGCGTTGGCTTCCACAGCGTCCTCGCTGGACGGCTCAGTGGAATCGGCGTGGGATGGGTGCGTGCGCTGGCTCCTCCTCAGAGGAAGCACGTCGGCCAGCCGATGATCAGGCTGGCGTTAGCCCGGAGGCAAAGAAGGCGGGAGGGGCTTCTGGTGTGAGTTCCAACAGGTTTATTTGGAGGAGGGACCAGGGACCAGCGAAGCCTTGAGGAGACGCGGGCTAGCCCCCTTTATGGGGGGGGTTGGGGGGGGAAGGAGCAAGGCAGGGAAAGGGAAAACAACCAATGGGGTACAAGCAGAGGGAAGGATACAATTTTTCAGAACAAATGGGGAAAACAGGGAGGCAGGAGTCATAACAGGGAACCAATTAATAACTAAAAAAGGGAGAACTTTCTGGAACAGGGGGAGGTAATTTAGGATTGGGAGCCACCCAGGGGGAGGTAACCTAGATCTCAGTGATCTCTTCTGGTGACTGAGATTTGATGGTTTCAGCCCGAGAGCAGGCTAAGCCTCCCCAACACAGTCCCAGTTTTTCACAATACCAAAGGATCATGCAGTGAAATGACCAGGCAGTTGGTTGAAAGTAAAAGCTTTTTCACTTAAACCATAGTGAAGTTATAGAGTTCACTGCACTGGGATGTTGTGGGGCCCCCAACATCCACAGATTTAAGAAGGGATTAGATCACAGAGGAGAGGTCTGTTTGTGGCTATTAAACTCAACTATTGACTACAATCTCTGTCTCCATTAGATTAGGCTCCAGTTCAAAGGCTACAGCAGGAGAAGTATACTTTATCTGCCTTATCCTTTTCCTGAGCCTTTGCTTCTGCCCACTGTTCTCCAGGACTGAACTAAAAGGACTAAAAGGACTTTCATGCTCACCCAGGATGGCAGGTTTTATGTTCTTATTCTGGATTTACAACTCTGTCAGTGAGGTTGGAGCCTGGCCCACTATATGTGGTCATTTTTCACTCTGTTCATTTAGCTCTTGTACTACACTTAAAGCTTTGGGGGCAGGAAAAGACAAACGGCACAGAGATCCCTGTCTGCCTGTTTGTCTGTTGAACTCATTTACACTAATTGCTTCAATGTACTGACTGATTTCTTTTTAATTTATAAAATATGCCTATCCCTGGCTCCCAATGCTTGCACAACAGTGGGCGTGGGGGGAAAAGAACTGTACTAAAATTTGTACTATACTGAGATAGGTACACTGTGAAAGCATCCGTGAAGAAAACAACCAGCTCCACAGAGACTTTAAAAAATTGCACTTTCTTTGCAGCATAAAAGAAAATTAAACTAGATTCTGTTAGTGCCAAGGAAAAGGCAAGTTATATCTATAGGAGATTCAGAATTAGAATGCCTGACTTCTGTGCTAAAGCATTACAAGTATATTCTAGAATTACATGCATTAGTGTAGATATAAATAGACAAAAGAAGCAAGTAGGATACAAAGAGGAACTTTTAGGTGGGGCAAACAGCTGGTGAGAGGGAATGGCAGCTCTTAGACACAAATGTGAAGTTTGGGAGAGGCATCTCTGGGACAGCTGAGGCTCAGACTATAACCAGACAGTATAGAGAGCCACAAAAAAAAAGCCAAACCAAAAGCTGACAGTCTGAGGAGCAAATATATAATGAGCAAAGCAATCCGATGGACAGGTGTCATTTTCATGTAGCATAACCCTGTTGCTTAGGGCACTAAGACTATCTATGTGCACATTAGAAATGCTCTGCATTGCTTCTTTACATACAGCCCACTCCAAATTCCCTTTTTATTATGTCATTGCTTTTTTTGAAGCTTAGAACTCAAATTTTAAAATGCTCTAGAAGTGTGAACTCACAGATATTAGTACTCCACCATGTCCCTTACCAGTTCTAACTGCTTTCAATTCATTTCCCAAAGCTCTGTGGAATAAAAAAAAAAAAAAATATATATATATACCCAGCAAAAAAACGGCTTCCTCTTTTCCATTTATGCAAATGATGGAAAGTGCAATATCTCACAAAGACAACAAGAAAAAGATTCCTTAAAATTTATCCATGTGGTTTATACTTCATTCAATAAAGTCCAGTGGAAAAAACAGAGTGGGAATCAAGAGACCTAGTTCTGTTAGCAGTTCTCTTTGTTCTTTGACATATAATTCATTTAGTCTTAGTTTATGAGTCTGTAGCTTCCCCAAAGTATAATGGTGATAACATTTGTTGTAGTCTGTAAAAACTCTGTATTTCTCAAGTATGAAATTCCTCTATATAAGCCAAATATAAATCCAATGCTATATCTTAGCCATCCTATCTATTAGTTTATTCCTAATGCTAACACTTACTTAGATATAATTTAATTCTCAGTATGTCTTTCTGCTGTTTTTCCTCTACTTAATTAACCTTGGATTATCCCATGTAATTCAAATACATCAAAGTTTTCAAAAGAACTTTCCTGGGTTTTTTTCCTTCTTTCATTTTTCCTCTAAAAGCAATTACATTTTGACCATAAGCAATTAAAATGGCTCCAGGAAAACTGAAATCCCTCATCCAAACAGGTGATTTGCACAAGAATGGAATGCAAACTTCACCTCCACTGCTTTCTGTGGGAGGTGCCTTATTGGGATGTTTAAAGGCAGCAAGACCATGAGCTTTTATTTTTACATTTGCTACATGTCTTTTTTTTTTTTTTTAATAAATATTTCACACTTATCAGTAACACAGTGGTAGATCAATTGTGCTGCCTTTTAAAACCCTTAATCTGGTGCAGGCTGGCTGGCATGACTCATCGATTGTACAAGTCGGAGTTACAGAAATGGAGCAGGTGGCATTTTGTACACAAAGCTCTGCAAACTACCCAGGTGTGCCTGAACACAGCTGGCTCTTCATGGGCCACTACAGGCACAAGACAGACAGAAAGCACTTGTGTAAAAGTGTCTATGAGTTTGGACTTCCATTTCCCTATTTAGAGGTTACTGGTAGCGTTTTCTTAAGAGATAGAACGTGGAAGAAACAGGGAGTGGATCCAGCCCTGCTCTGATTGCATGGGTTACCAACTGCAAATGAACTTCCATGGACAGAGCTGAAAGGAGGTGGAAACAATCTCAGTTCCCCATACCACATCCAGCTGAAGACAATGCTTTGTTAAGAGCTGACAGTATGCAGGAGCTAAACAAATGTCAATGTCACACAGCCCACCTCATACACGAGTGTCAGAGGCCATAATAAGAGCCAACAACAGGAAGACAAATCCGTGTGGTAAAAATTAGAAACTGAGAACACAGTTTTACCTGGGATGGGTATAATTATTGTGTAAGGAAATTTTTGAGGGAACCAATGGAGCCCTCACTTCAATACTTTCTCATATCCTGACTGACTGCCTTGTTGAAGATACAGTAAGCAACATGCCATGCTCAGTGCAGAAGGAACTGTAAACAGTTTGATAGCAGTTTAACACAGGGACTCCAATGAATTGAACCATTTCTTATGTTAAAAATTTGAGCAGTGAATAGTCAGTAGAGTTTGATTCAGTCACAAACAGCCTGAAAGAAAAAATAGATTATCAAAGGCTATTCTTAGCAAATAACTAAAACCAGCATACAGATGAAACATATAATTAAGACCAGCATATAAAATACAAAAGAAAGCGGGAAGATTTTGGTAAATGTGACTGGGTAGGGTGTTCTTAAAATATTCTTTAATATTTTTTTCCAGTGGAAGAAATCGGAGGATAGATTTCACAAGTTTCCTTACATCCTTACATGTCTTAAAGTAGTAT
The DNA here is from genome assembly GCF_000691975.1 of Corvus brachyrhynchos. Lineage (NCBI taxonomy): Eukaryota > Metazoa > Chordata > Aves > Passeriformes > Corvidae > Corvus > Corvus brachyrhynchos. The sequence goes on from NW_008240221.1 coordinate 6,023,231, forward strand.
AACAGCAATCGGACACCCAATGACACATTTGTTAGAGAAATCTAGGATATGCCAAAGTTTGTGCCAGACCATCTTTAAAATATATACGACTGTGATTGCAACTGACTTGCTAACTTTAGCAACAATGCTGCATCGATATTAAAACTTTTCCATGGATTGAATACTTGGGCAGCCACCTAAGATATCACTACTTTAGGTTCTATACAAAGATGACTTTCATTTTTAAGAACTTAAGATATGATTTAATTTCACACTGTGTTGCTGAAAACAAAGATGGACAAGAGAAAGCAATGTCAAATAGTCCAAAATAGTTTCTCAAATATGGGATAAGATAGATCTGATGTGATAATATCCTCTCATATATTAATGCAACACTACTATAAACTAAAGCAGTTGCATTTGTTGTTTTCAAGTTTTTTGAGAACACAGAAATTGCAGGCCCATGTGAGCTAATGCAATAATGTAATTTAAAAGTAATAAAATGAAAGGCTTAGAAAAACCTATAAAATGAGAGAATAATATATGTACAGCTGAGAGATTATTGTGCAATTTGATATAATAGACCCTTGGAAACAGCAGCTCAGGTTGCAACTTTCACTGAAGCATTTTAATGAAATTTGTGATCATATCTGGTGAGATCTGAGCCATGTAAAACAGCTGAAAGATCCAAACAAGGATCCAGTCTTCTGATTTCTAGTGTTTTAGGATTTTTTATTCCTGAAGTAACTTCCTTCTTAGTCTGAAAAATTCAGAGGTGTTAAATGAATCCCCTGTACTTGCTCAGAAGCAAGGGGAGATACACACTAATCTCTCCTGCAGGAGTGCCACTGCCATCCAGATGAGGCAGGAAGTGAGTTACCCTGTCAGTTGCTGGAAGAGTTGATGTGATGATGAGGCCCCAGGAACTCCAGCAGTGTCCTCGCTCCCCAGGGGATTGCCATCTGATTTAGAAAGATCACTTTGAGGGTTGATACAGTCAGTGTAGAGAGCAGTTACCTAAGTTATGTGTGTCTTCAGCAAGCCTATCTCACTCCATTGAGCTAGTGAAAACCTAGGTATTTACTTGAGTTAGTCAGCAAACCTAACTACTGGATTTCTAACTTAATAAATATACTATTGGTCAAAAAGGAAGCTGTCATTCCTTCCCTGCCCCCCCCCCAGAAACTAACTTTCTCAGACACAATTTTTTCCTGCCTGCTGTCATGCAGACATTTCTATCTGCTGTGAGACTTAGGTTAGCAGAGACTGCTGCATCTCTGACAAAGTCATCAAATCAAAACCACACACAGACTGAATTCAGGGGAAGAAAATATACTCATTTAATTGCTTGTTTGTTCCTTCCCAACCAGCTGCACCACCTCAACATAGATTATTAGTAAAGCTATAAACGCCAGCCTTGCATTGTCAGTCACTGCCTAAATTGGATAATGTAGATTGCAACTCTAGCAGTGGATACACAAAGTCAGATTCACCTACATGAATAGTTTCTGATCTAGTTTTCTGAATTTTTAAGTCAGTAAAAAAAAATAGGCACCTCAGACCTTCATTTGTCTGTTCCTAACAGAGATATCTAAAATAGGTCAGATGACTCACCCTTTAAAACCACCTACTTCCCTCTCTTGAGCCTGAAGTCACTAGTTCCAGTGTAGACATCTAGACTGTAGATGGTGAAAGTCAGAGGAGATGGATTGCGTGAACCATGTTCTATTTAGCCATAGGCAGCAGATTTTTAGAGGCATTTGTCTTCCAAAATTGGGCATGAACTTAATTTCAGCAATCTTTCCTACCAAGTGCTAAACTGTATCTCTGTGTGCTTAATTCTTCTAAAACCATTCTTTTCTGAGCACAGAGGAGTGTGAGTCAGGGTGAGCTGGGAAGCCTGAGTCCAACAGTTACATTTACCCTGGAAGGCAGACATGACTCTGACTGTGAGCTTGAGATGGGAGCTGCCAGCCCTTGCATTCCTTCCCTTTAGTAGTATTCAAGAATCTGGACAAGGAAAGCGCATTTGGAAACCTGTGTTTCCCTGCTCTGCAATGTGTCTGTTCCAGAACACCCTGAGCTGTAAGGTGTCCTCTGTACCTGACCCAGAAGATCTCGTGTGCCCCTTTTGCTCCTAAAAATTTAACTGGCGGACAAGTCAGAGTCCTTCCCACAGTGGCTTGTGTGAGGGAGTGGGAGTTGCCTACAGTGTGAATAGAAGCTCAGTGCAAGGCAGTTGATGACAAGGTCAGCAACAATTCTGACTGCAGATACCTCCTCAGACCAGTGAGATCAGTTCAATGCAGTCATAGCTCATTTGACTAACAATTTTTGGGTTCTCAACAGCAGTGGACGACAGGTTGTGCTACTAAGGGACACACAACCCCCTTCTCACTCTTCTGAGTATGTAAACTCCCTAAACACAGTCACCTCAGTACCTGCTGTGCCATGACCACAGATATCTTCTCCTCTGATCTAATTCCTGTATGGAATATATGTCAACTGCATTATGTCTTGTTGGACTCTGTGACACAGTGTGGGACCTCAGAGATGTTAACGAGTGCTTTCCTCATGCATTTCTTTGGAAAGCATCACTACTTGGACAAGCCTTAATATGACCCCCTTAGGTTTCTGTATCATATTCATCCCACTGTTTTTTATGACCCCTTTGAGAAGTATATTGAAGAATATTAAGTAGCATTTTCTTTTCTTTTTTCTTCCCCTTTCCTTTTCCCTTCCTTTTTCCTTTTTTTCCTCTTTTTACTTTTCCATTTTCCTTTTCCTTTTTTATTTTCTTCCAATCATTATTGAACATCTACTTAGTGCTAGTGGCAAGGTCAAGAAATATCTTGTTCCTGTACAGCTGTTCTTCTGACAGCTCTCCATTGGATGCAAAACCAGAAAGTTTCTTGTTCCTGCTTCCAGACCTCCCTAGACCATCTTCCCACATCTAAAAGTGAAAAGTTTAAAATCCTGCCCTAATATAAACCAATGTGACTGCTAGGTTCTTTATTCATTCCATACTCCTTGTGAAATATAAGCAAAGTTTTTATTTTTCCTCCTGACTGTTTGATGTCTTGTTAACTTGCTGTCCAAGGGCAAATTCTTTTTGTCATCCAGACCTGTAGAGTTGCTAAGCACACACAAGGATAAAGATACATTCTGATTACTCAATACTTGTTTTACGAAGTCTGCAGCTGAAAACAATATTGCATCACACAGTCTATTTTTGCAATACAGGGTGGATACCTAAAATCCCAAATTAAACAAGTTTCAGCCATAGGTGTGTGTTTTGGAATCTTTCAGTTGTAGAGAAATGGAAAACTCCAGACTGTTCAGCATAGAAAAGAGAGACGTTAATTAAGGTTGTATAAAGGCCAGCAAAATGTTAAATCATTTAGGAGTGGGATAATGACTATTTTAAATACATTGGCTTTCCTGAAAAGTTTGGATAAAGTAATGCCTCCCATTTTAGGGCATATTCACAACACTGAAGTCACCAGAGGAATTCAATAACTTAAATTCAAGTAGAAGAGCACTTTCAGACGTTGCCAATGGATTTTAGACACACCTGTGTGGCATGAACAGATGTTGATGACAAGGTTACCAGAGATGTAAAGAATACAGATGGTTATTTTTGTCTTAGGTATTTCTTCAGCTCATGTGCTGATGTTGTAAATGCAGATGTGGCATTCAGTTGGAGAAATTAAGCACCTGAGAATATGAAGCTTGGGGAAATAAGTATTCGGATTGCAACAAGGTGATGCAGAATCAATGAAGAGGTTTGGTTTGATTTATGAATAAGCAAGACATAAAGATGACAAGTCAGTGGTATAAATTATGCTAGAAGGAGACCAACTTCTATGTAAATGGCACTTGGATGCCCGAACTTTCATTAATCTTGGCAGTCATCCATAGGATGGGCTCTGTTTTCACAATGTTCCTCAGAACAGCAAACTTAATAAACTCTTTGAAATGATTTGTGCATATAGGCTGGTAGGTAGGCAGGCTTTAGACTTTAAATTTAGGGAAATATCATTCTTGTTTCCTGATCAGAAGTGCCCTGAATTCAGGTGAATAAGAAAGAATCTGTGAATCAAACCTCACATTCCTAAAAATAAAACAGTTATAAAGTTTGGGATTATATTTACAGAATGACTATTACAACCCTGAAACCACATTCTTGTAATTATGACTATGAAAGGAGAGAACAAGAAAACAATCTTGTCTGGGAATCTCAACTGGAAAACTAAAGTCTTTTGTCCATTTGTGATTAATCTGGAACAGGGAAAATATGACTTGCAAAGAAAATCACTGGACTCTCATGCAGAGTTACAGGTTACATCTAGTGGATCTTCCATTGGGAACAAGGATGCTCCCACTAAAAAAGGGCAGTGAATACTCTCTCAATCAATTAAATGAGTTTGCCAAAGCTGCTCTTGCTTTTGATTCCAGTGACTTTTCCTACTACATTTTAGTACCATATTCTCCAAAACAACTATGAAATTCACATGACTAAAACTTTTTAGGGAATCACTATTACATTACTTTCGGTATTACTTTTGGCTGTAAAGGTTGCAATCATGCAATCATGAAAGAGGAAAAAAAACCTACTTGGCTTTTTTAAAAGTCTACTTTTTAATTTTCTTGTTACCTGCAAAGGGGGAAAGGCAAGATCATTTTAATAAAAAGTTGACACATACACTAACATCTTTGTATGAAAAGCTGAAGAAAGCCATCAAACATAAAAAAACCTAATCCCCAAACCAAAACAAACCACCATAAACCCAGACACCAACAAAACATTGTTAAAATGACTGCCACAACATGAAAGAGAACAGCAGCCTGAATTATTGGTAATGTATCTAGCAAAACATCCCATTCAGAGTTTGTGAAATGCTTGGAGAACAAAACATGTACCACTGCATAGTGATCAGCCACAATCTGTGGGGAAAGGAACAGAACAGAACTCATCATGATTTAGTAGATAATTTACCACTGGGGTAGACTTTAAATCTCACTACTGGCAATGTATCATGAAAAAAGTAGAAAATGTTAGTGCCACCTATTGGTAAGAAATGAGATTTGGAAATTATTCAAGCTAATTTGCATAAATCCAAAGAAAAGTGAGAATAAACTGGCCATGTTTTCCTTCATGCTTTAGGAGTTTTGAATGCAGTCTCTAGAGTGAACTCTACTTTGGCTTCCATTCTGCAAGCTTACATGTGTGTTTAACAGTGAATTACAAATATCTGTGCTTTTAGTTAAGAAGAAGACGAAGAATTTAGGTTGTATTTCACTTCCGTTTGCTTACAGTAAAAGTTAATTGAAACATCCAGCACACTAGGAAATGTTGAACAGGGAGATGGGTTACTAGACTCAAAATACACAGCTTTGCCAGCCAAATTTCATTGGGTAGTACATCCCCTACAGAAACTTTGGAGGTGGTATGTTTGGCATAGTACATGGACACTGTTGCTATTCAGTGGTCTGAAAGGAGGATTCTGTGTAATTCTGTGTAAATCCCATTTGCCATGCATCCTGGTGAGATATACTGACTCAGAGCAAAAGCAATCCTTCTTACTACATGGAAGTGACCTTTATTATGTTATGGCAATGCACCAAGTTCTGCTTTAGTTCATCAGTGTAATAGCCCTGGAGTTGCAGGGGACGCATACAAGGCACATACTTGTGTTCCTTGATGTTTGGTGCTGCAGTCTGTTTCTGCAGATGCTAAAGACAGGAGTGCTTTGGTATACTGAGATCTTGACTGTAGCAGTGGTTGAAGACATATGTTATACACAGGGAATCAAGCATCTGCTGCCACTGCTAAAAGAAGGCTGGCTTGGAGCCCCTTGCAATGACTGACTAGTGGTGCTGTGATTCCTCAAGAAAAAACAGGGTCATATATGAGATTTCAGGGCAGCAGATGAAAATTTTTAATGTGTATGTTCCGTCATCTCCTAACATTTGCTTCTTTTATCAGCATTATCTGCAGTCAAAAAATTTGTAGGCATTACTAAAAGCTTCTTTGCCAAGTATCAGACAAAGTGGAAGGTGAGAGCTTTAGGTAGTCATTTACAGATTTAACTTTGGGGTTAATTTACACACATAGCTCACTATAGCAAGATATTAAAAATCTTGCAGGTCACCTTTGTTGCTGGCAGTTTTATATATTATGCATGTATAAATCCTGCTTGAATACAGCTGAAGGAAGCATTAGAATGAGACTGGAGCAGAATAAGGACTTGGTGTAAAAGCACTGAATAGGATTTAACTGTTTCCCATGTCAAGTATGTTGTCACTCACTGTGTTGTGACTCACCTTTTCATCAGCAAACACTTCTTCCATTCTTCATCCTGCCAACTTAGACAGATGCCAAGACTGTCTCTTACATCATCAGAACACATCCCATAATGCCCATCACCTCTTTGCACATGAGAATTCTGGGCACAACCATTATTAAAGTCCTATGGGTAATAAGCAGGAGATTACATTATATAACTATGGATCTCTTCACATCTTACTTATTTCCAGTTGTAGGTGATCATCTTAGAGAAATTTTGCAGTATAACAATATATCTATATTAAGCCAAAGAAGTCATTGGACTTGGTATTGACAACTGAACAGATCTGTGTCATTTCCAGGCTATAAAACAATCCCTGTTACAGAGGCACATTCTCTGATAGTGATGCTCCCATTGTGGGTTGCCTGCAAATGAGCACAAACCAGTTAGAGCAAATTGTATGTTCAAAAATGCCATTGTCTAGCAGGAGGCTGGAGAGCTAATCTAATTCTATCAGTTTCTTTGTTCCTCTTCCTCACACCTGCTTCATCCTGGACTGCCTACTGAGAGACATCTCAGACAGCCAACAGAGCAGTGAACAAGGAACCCGAAGAGCTTGGAACAGCAAACAGAGGCACAAGCAGCCAGAGCCAGTTCACACGTATCAGTCAAACCCTGGTTGCCTGAGGCAGAAAAATGTTTAGTGTGTGTTTGTTGTGCAAGTGACTGCACGCTGGAAGAAGCATTCATTTCACAGATTGCCCATAAGGCAGCAAAAACCCAGCAACTGTGACAGCACAAGTAATGGGGAAATGTGTTGGATCTTCATTACCAGATCATGGCGTGGGTTTTCTATATGACAACTCCACGTTTTTCCACAAAGGAGCTCAGGGTGAGAGTTCCAACACTGCACTTATCCTTTTCCTGGCAGCTGCTGTGGACACAGAGTTCCTAGTGGCACAAAGTCAGAAGGGAGCAAAGCTGCAAATGTAAAGGCTGCTGCTCTCTCTCCTCTCTCAGCAGCCAACAAAGCCTGAACCAATCTCCACTGAAGTGGCCTTCCCGGAGGCAGTAATTGGGAAGAGCTTGTTCTGTGCCAGCCAAATACATAGGAAAGTCAGAGGAGCTGTTGCAGAGCAAGCAGAGCCTAGGTTGAGCAGCTAACCCTGGGGGTACATGTTTTTATTTGTGCTTTAACCAGATTGCAATAGAGGAAACTTTGTAAGCACAAACTGCACCTGCTGGAAGGATGCCTCAGTGCTCTGACTCCAGCTGGTTGCCAAGTGAACAGTCAGGGAGCTGAGCAGTAGCAAGGGAATGGGAGGTCACTGCCTTTCTTATTCCCACAGAATTTCATTGTGGTGCAATATGCCAAAGTTCATCTTGGTTAAGGACAACTTTTTTTTCTTCCCTGAACCTTGACATTCTACATAGTAGTGAAATTCGTTTCCCAGTCAGCTCTAAATGAGAACTTTAGTGATTTAGTCAAGTTCTCACAGAAAATCTGTAGCAAGCCTGGGAATCAAACCTGTATCTTTCCCTCACAATTTATATTTTTTCCTACTTCTCAGATATCCGTCAGCTGCACAGTGAAGAAAGAAGGTAAACCCACTTGTTAATTTCTAGTGGGAGATTTCTCCCTGTACTCAAACCTTTTTCATTTTTTTCCAAATTGATTTATCTCATAATATTTCCACTGACTCATCCAGGAGATTATTTCTAGTGTAAAAAAGCCCACTATGTGGAAAATTCCCAGGTTTTCATCTTAGATTATCTTTTAGTTAGTTTCATCTCACAGTTTTATTATAACATAGTTACCTTTGCTAACTTTCTTTTACCTACTTGCTATTTACCTGCTTATTGTTCCTATTTAGGCTGATATTAATCCAACTTCCTTTTTGTTATTCCCTCTTATTTCTGTATCTCACAAGCATTTCCATGCTATAGGGAATGAAACTCCTCTGGATTTCAGGGGGCTGTAATTTGGAAAACTGCAGACCAATGATTGCTTCTGCACACACTGCGGTGGAAACCATAAACTAGTTTCACAAACACATGGAACTATATACAAATGGTAAATCATAACATTGAATAACACCATGAGCATGTAGAAAGACTCCATGTACTTCTGACTGTGAAATCAGTTCAGTGATTTTACAAAAGAAAACTATGAGGGAAACTTTGGCTTTAGAACAGAATAAAATTGCATACTTGTGAATAGGTCCGGGGTGATACACACAAGAGCACTGAGACTGTTACAGTGACCTAATCCTCTTATTTTGCCTCTTGGAGAAATGCTTGGACCTCAGTCAAACTTACTTAAGCTATTTCATTTACATCCAATCTACAACAGTTATGCCTAGACCGGTCACAGTACATTTGATTTTGCTAGATCTTTCCATGCTCTCAAATTGTGGGTGCTAAATTCTTGCCATTACTGTATCCATGTTGAAGTCCTCTGTCTTACCTGTCTTCAGAGCTGTGTTAAGAAGCTGGTGACTGGTCTTCCCACCCTTTATTGATGTCAGTTCACTGATACATTGTTAATAATTTCTTTAGGTGTCAGCACCAAGATAATTTTGGGAGAGTTTTAAAATTATTTCAATTTTAAATCTGAAGAAGGCACACAGAGAAAATAATTATCAGGCTTACAGTATCTGTTGGACACCTATTCAAATCAAACAGCTGAGTCCTGTTCAATCCCATCCCATCTCAAGGGTGAATACAGATAACGGGCAGGCACATTGGAGCTGCCTATTTTTCTCCATTGATAACAAAGAGCCTAAAAAATTAGATACTTTAATTGAAGAAGGTAAAATGGAGGTAGGATGAAGTTTAGATTTTCAAAGTCATGCATGAAACACATGGAAAGAGAAGGCAGCTCTGCCCAAATAACCTAACCATGGAATCACCCCTCTTCTACTGCATTTATTGGAATTTTGGTGATTTATACATAGCAAATGCACATTTGTTTATGGAGATGCTGTCATTCCTTATTTACATGCAGAAATTTAACACGAGTTCTGTCCCCAAGAGTTTTGAATGAAATGTAAAAGAAAACCCAATTCCCCAAACCATCTGCAGTGTAAGGAGAGTGAATGTTTTAGAAGATAAAGTCTGGGAATACAATTTGAAAAAATGAAAATGCCTTCTGAAATAATTTCCAGATTGTTCTTGCTACTGCTTATAAACAGGAAAGGTATACAATGTTAAAATAATGACTCACTTGAATTGTGTGTTAGGCTCTGGAAACAAAGCAGCCAAGTCCATGTGGAATGATTCACTGTGATTATTCTTTGATCTAAACTATATTCCAATGGGTGCCCAAAGTGATCTAGAGAGGCTTCATGGTACTCACAATGCTGCTTACTGCATGCAAAGTTCATTTTACCCAGATATTAAAAAATATCTTGAAACAGAGGGACAAAATAGTTGAAGGATCTCCCACAGATACTCCCCAGGAAAGAGGATTGACCTGTTCCAGATCAAGGTCAAATCTTTTGGATGATATTGCCCCCACCCCTTGCAATGTAGCAAATATGGATTACAATTTGAATGTTAAATTTAAAATGCATTACTTTGACACCGTGGAATCTCATAAGACATAGTGAATACAAACAAGACATTGGGTAGGGAAAATATACTTCCCTACATCTCAGTAAACAATCTGTGAAAAATATTCTGAGAAATATAGAGGAAGCTGACAATAATATCTTTGCTACAGATCCAGCTGTCCTTCTATGTTTATTACTCTGGCACTGAAGTCAATGGGAAATCAGCCAGAATAAGAAAGAAGCTAGGACTGCAGGATCTGGTCCTTATGTGTAAGCTTAATCATTTTCTTCCACCTGCTACGGATCAGAAACGTGGACTCTCTGAGCAAAGGGGAGGGGGGGACTTTCAGAGATAATAGGCAACAGACATGTTTTTGGTGGCAAAGGAAAGAGCTGTGCCCTCTATTTAAATTACCTGCCTGTGACTGCAAAGTTATAATATTCTACCCATTCCAGATCCTTAATGATTCTTCGGGGAAATTCATGAGAAAGGCAGAAGTGAATCATGAAGCTCTTGTAATTGTCAACAGTCTTCAGGAGACTGCTGGAGTCCAGAGTGCTCTGCAAGGATTTATGCCAAGCAGCACTACCAGGATGCATTCCAAGGCTAGTGGGCATTTTAATGCATTGGGGTTTTGCAGCATCAAGCAGGAAATGGGAAATTTAAAAAGCATTTATAAAGGGTAGGGGAGGTTGGAAACCACAATTAAAAAAAGAATAAAAATCACACCCCGGTTGGTATGAAAGTATGTAGGATCCATTCAGAAAAAAATCTATGAAGGAACATTAATACAGACTCCAGAATTACAAGCTGAGATGAATCAGAGCATTTCTGGCCTGCAGACAGTGCTGTTATTAAGAGTTATTGCTCAGTATAAAGAGCCAAAAAATGTGCTCAGCTCTGTATGAGCTGCAAATAAAGACAATCCCTGCTGGAGGATTTTTTGGTCTAGGATGCTGGTCCTAAAGTCCTCTCTTCACAGCCCTCTGTGTCTATGCAAAGGCTGGTTAGCTTTCATAGGGCACATACCCACAGCAAGACTGTCACCACAGGACATGTGACAGACATGCTAAAACATAGGTCCTGATGGGACACCCAGTGGCCCAAGGATTCTGTGTGTTAGAACATGAGTGAAAGGCACTACTGGAAGGTCATGCTGGCCTTAAATTGGCAGAATTGCTTCCTGCAGGATGCCCTGACTTCCTGC
>NW_008240221.1:6034501-6047186 GCF_000691975.1 Corvus brachyrhynchos
TGACTACAGAAGTTCCTGAGCATGAGCACACGCCCAACATCAATGCTGCTGTGCCTGATAGTAGGAGACAGATTTTCCTTCCATGGCCTTATGGTAAGGTTAATACAGTATTTTTGACTGGAAATCTTGAATAAGCATGGCATATACCCAGGAAAAAATCCTATGACAAAAAGTATCATCCAGTATCACTAAAAGCACAGTCATTGAAAACACTGTGGGACCTCCTTGGTCTGTGCATGGTTCCCAGGCAGAGCAGGGAGACTTCAGCCTTCAGGGAAATCTTGCAAGAATAACAGAACAATAATAAAATGCAGAGCTTTGTTTTTAGTTCACATGAGGCCCCAGTAGGAAAGTTGAAAACCTGCTGAAAGAGCGTCTTATGAAGCATTATTAATAAGTTATGCATTGAGTCACTGATTACAACAGGTCCTGAGAAGAACTCTTAAAACAAAAATGCATTCATTATTATGTCCCTGCTCATGCTTCATGCATCCTGCTCCTTAGATTTTTTGGTTTTAACGTATTTTATTTAGATTACATAAATGCAGACAAGCATTAGTTCTTTGTTTTATAAATGGATTAAAATATTGAACACAAATAGGTATATAGATGCATATCTGAAGTTCACTGAGAGATAATTCATTGACACAGAAAGAATTTGTTTTCTGTACCTCCTACAGTCAGCTTATTTATAACTACTATTTGTGTACCTAGGTTATGTGAGCATGGTGCTCTGCCAAAAAAATTAGTATTCAGCCTTTTCAGGCCCTCATATATATAAGCTGTTCTTGAGAGTGAAAACTCCCAGTTTTAAAAAAAAAATTGCATAAATCCAGTGGCTTGCATTACCATCTGCTCAATCATCTTTTCTGGATTGTAAAGTGGAAAATGTCGGATTTATAGAAACCACATGCAAAGATTCATATTTAATTCTGCCAAGTTTTGCTGTCACAGCAGCCTTAAAGCAGATATGCAAGCCACACAAAACTCAGTCACTCTCCTGGTATTTCTGACAAGGGTGTATAATCATGAAAGTGCATCTTTTATTATAAAAGTCTCCTGATAACCTAAAGTGATTAAAGTAATCTTTTATTTCCCAGTGGGTTAGTCCTGTTGAGATGGATTGTCTCACCTTCACAGAGATCTGGCATAAGTCCTGTTTGAAATATAAGGGACACAGGCAAGTTTATAATACATCGGTCAAATTTCTGCAGTAATTTAGAAATTTGGTCCAAAAACTGCTCCAGATGTTCCTATTCACTATTCTATTTACTATTTCTGCACCAAAGTAATTGAAACAATGAATATTTATCTTAGATCATTGCAAATATCATGTTAGTTTTTTATTGCAATAAGTTCAGGATCAAGTATAAGGATCCAGAGTGAAGAACAAAGAAAAAACATTGTAAAGAAACAACAAAACCCCAAACATCCAGCCATGGATAAGGCAGAATTGTCTCCTTTTATTACTTTTCGCAGTGTCTCAACTTAGAAAAGAATCATACTCTACTGCAGTATTAAGTGAATTCCTATTCAGAAGTGTTTGCAATACGCATTCAAAAACACAGGTAAAGAAACAGCATACAATAACTCAACAAGTAGCAGATGCTACAACAGTTTTTTCTGAGGGTCAGATCCAGGACTGGCAACACCTCTTCTAGCTCAGGAGGAAGAAATCTTTAAGTGTCACTTCGTTAATAAAAGACATCTGGCTGGAGCCCAGTGTGGCTGATGGTAGTCATTCCTTGTGAATATGCATGCTGATTTTAGGAATACTTTCACCCAAGGAGAGGAGGGGGAAGAACTCTTGCAGAATGTCCTCTGCTGCACCTTATTTCAAAATGAGGCTTCAAGCCCAATTCTGAAATGATTGTTATTCTACTCGGCTGTTGTCAGAAATCACACAACCTTTCCTCATCAGCTGTGTTGGCAATAGCAGACATGGTGATGTATACTTGAATTTAAAGCTACGTGTTTTTTAAAAACAACGTGGAAAATTAGATCATTGAACAGACTTGAATTCCAGTATTCAGGATAGAGACTTTATCTTTTTTTCTGCTACAATAATGCAATTTTTAAGCCTCCAAACCCCACTCTTGCTTTGCATTCACATGATCCACTGAAGCCACAGAAATATTTGTTATGAATCAGATCAATGGTCATTGTTATTCGCTCTTGTGCAATAACAAGGATACGTGCTGGAAGTTCCAGAGGAAGGTGTCAGCTTTTCTGAACATGGGATTAGCTTTGCATGCTTTCCATCACGAAACTTGAGGGTCAAAACCTTTTATAAATATTTATCCTAGTTGGTGTAAATAAGACTGACATTCTTCTGTCCACAGTTGTGTAAAGAGTGAGAGAAAATTCTCTTTGAAGAGCCAAATTATAACTTTACTCTCATGGCTGTGATTTTGTGGAAGACTGATTTTTTTCTGCCTTGAGGGAGGGAAAAGACTTCCCTTGACTTCAGCAGACATCCACATTCTGCTGCCATTTAAGCATGATGTCCATATCCTCATTTCCACTATCTTCCCCGGATAGCAATAGGATACTATTACTTACCATCAGCCTGACTAAGAGCTCAAACCAAGATTTAGGTTTCAGTCTACTGTTAATTTAATTTTGTTCTTACTTTTATTCATACAGTGTGAAAGGACTCAACTGGTAAGATTATGCTGGTGGACCTGACTGAGGTTGGGTATCCATGCAGAACGATCTTTGTGTGAATTGCATAGTTGTGCCAGTTACAAACCTGAGAAGTGTTTGGTCTGAAAGTTCGAGAATTACTAAAGCAGAAAAAGGGAAGGGGATAGAGCGATGATTTGTCTATTTCATAGTTATGTAACTCTTTCCTCTTCAGGGTCATAAGTTTTTTGTAAGACTTTTTGTTACCACTATCCATTATACATTCATGTGACATGTGGAATATTTTAAGAAAACAGATAGATTGAATATTTTTCAGCTATCTCCCTTAGACTTGTGTTGCAGTCATGGTACTTAGGAAACTTCTTGCCTTTCCAGAGGAAATTTTTGCACATATGATCTAACAGTTTTAGATAGAAGTATTAAGAGAACTGTCAGGACTTCAAAGTGGAAGGACAGGAATGGGAGGATGTCCACTTCTAATGGATGGATCCTGTCCCATAGTGACACAGGGCAGTCTTACCACTCATCAAGGCTAAATTCAGATTTTTAATATGGGAACAAATTTGATCATGGGTTCAACAGGGCTCTTTTCACATAGTGTGGAGGAATACATTCAGTGCAGGTAGCTCCATGAGCAGCTGCAGTGTGAGCTGCAGGTTAAGCTCTGGGGTGTGGGGGCCCCATGCCAAAGGTTGTGATTGCTGCCCCTTTGCACGACAATGGGCACAAGATCCTGTGGCTTGGCAAGGGGACCAGACATTCGGAGATACAGCAGGAGCTGAGGACTCTGGCTTGCTGGGACTGTGAGGTATCAAAGTCCAGGGTTTCCTTTTTTTGGGGGTCCCTGCTTGAGCTGTTGTACCAAGATTAAGTTATTTTAATGATCCAGATGTTTGAGAGTCTGCTATGGGAAACCTGGGGTTGAGCTGGTGAGGGGACCTTGTCTGTGTGAGTGTGGGGGTGCAGCTGCAAAGGGGCCTCAGTCCCAGCTCAGGTGGTGCGAGAGTGACTGACAAGAGCGGTGTCTACGTGGTCAGACAGGGAAGTTTCCTTAACATTAGTTTTAGTAGCACTCCCTGAAATGCACCTGGATGTTGCCTGATATTTTTAATGATATTCAGAACAGCAGAACAGTGTATTACACTGCCTGTCCTCTTGCTGAAAGACTTGCCTTTTTATGTTTGAAAGAAGATTTCAAAAGCTCCAACAAGTTTGCATTCTAGAATCACAAAAATAGAATCTACTTTTTTAACAAAGTAAAACATAGTGTAAGCAAAAATGAAAGGAGGGATTCTTCTACTGCCAGTGTGTCTAAATCTGCTATTGCTGGTGTCAGTCCATTCTTATTATTAAATATAAGTAAGGTTAAAATAAGCATAGAGTCCTGAAGGATTTACAAGCTAAATTAGATTTGTGTGGAGATCGGAAAACAGAGACAAAGAAAAAGCAGACAACCTTTAAAATTGTTTCTAATGATTAAAAGTAGACAAATAAATACTTCTGGTAGGAAACATTAGGATGAATATAGCTCATGTGGCACTGAAAATGAGGAAGAGAAATGTGTACAGGAGACTAAGCCTTAGTATAACCAGGCAGTGTACAATAGTGATAGTGCTGTAAAAATAGAATGATTGAATTCATGAAAGATAACTTGCTAGCATTTAGTGTTTTAGAAAGATGAAAATGAAAATGAAAATGAAAAAAAAGATCCGGGTCCTAGTCTACTGATACAATTGAAATAAGAACATGAAATTCAGTTCCACTTCTGGGAATCAGAAATAAAGTCTTCATGGCAGAGTGGCTGGAGACCAGGTTATGTCAGGCAACGTGGGCTTCAGTCTCTGTTTTAACATCTTCTTCAACCTGTTGCAAAGCTCAGTCCTTCAGTGTGCCTATGTCTGAAAATGGAACACTTTTTAACATATATTATAAATTTTTAAAGGCTATATATGTAAAATGAGCCTTCTATTGGTTTTGACACTTAAAAGACTAACGCACACCAAAACAGCAACTACTACTAACACATTGCATTGTGTCTACTGCAAACACATTCAAGGTCAGGTTGGATGGGGCTCTGAGCAACCTGATTTATTTGAAGATCTGACAGGGCTTTGGGCTAGATGACTTTTAAAAACCCAAACTATTCTGTGTTTCTATGAATGCAATTTCTATGAAACAACTTTACATAACCACATTTTCTTGAGTATTGATGTACACCTCTTCAGCAAATATCACTGTGGTGCAACTGGAGATAGTGCTAGAGCATTAATCAGTCAGCACCATGTCACTTAACAGTATCAATTCTGGTAAAGAATTTGCTGGAACTCAGCATTGTCAGTCAAGTCTGTGCATTTAGAGTGATGCTATTTTTTTCTGCCAAAGCAAGTCCAAACTTGTCAAGGATTTAGTCTGTTAACATGATACTATTAAGAACTGAAACTTATTCAACTTAAGTTGGCCAACTCTTTCCAAAACAGGGTTTCATGTGTTGGTTTCTGAAATTTAATAGGAGGCAATAACTATCCTCTAGCTTAGGTTGTCTATTTAAAATAATTTAAAATTGCCTACTCTTTCTTAACACAGCTCTTTATTACTGGTATCACGTTATATGTTTGAACTATACTTTTATCCATAGGATTTTCTGAATATGTAAAACATTTTGGATCTGATCCAAAATGTCTGCATTACTTGTTGAGTTCCAAATCTTGTCTTGACATATAAATCTGAAAAATAAAAAATTTCAGAGCCTTGTTCAGCTGCAAATGATTCAACTTCCCATTTTCAATGAGTTTTAAATTATTAGGATCTGTGTATAGACTGTGATCATTCTGTCTCTGATAGGGTATATAGAATTTTCACCAGTTGTTACTGTAATTAGATAATTCTTATTAGATTGAACTAATTCAATTATTTGCTATACTTGCACACAAAACCCCTGGTGCCCTTGAATAACCTCAAAACACATCCACTAACCTAAACACATTGCTGTACATAGGAGATGCAAGGCTGCCACATGGAGATTTGCAAAAGGATAGTATAAAGAATGAAGAATTTTAAAAAAATGTATCTTTACTACTCACCCCAGGCCTAGAATGAAATGTTTTTTCTATGAAGAGGATTAAAGCAATTTTATGTTCATCTTAAACAACAATAGATGGTGGTTTCTCTAATGCGTGTTTAAAATAGGGCTAGTTCCCATACCACGATGTGCTAGATATTCTGTATCTCTCTTTTAAATAGGGTGAAGATAGAGGGAGAGCACACAGAGTTTAACTTTCACAATTACTGTTTTTTAAGGACTTCTCAACAGACTGAAGGAAAGATCATGTTCTTGTTAAATCTACCAAAGATGAGTAGGTTTAAATCTATACCAAGCTGCTTTCTCATGCATTCAAAAATCAGGTCCCAGTAACCTGAGTAAGCCTTACATTAAAAATTAATACTAATAAAATTACTTCTTTAATTACAGAATGATAATAACCACCCGTACTGTGCACAACTGTGGGTGAAGTCTGCCAAGTGAACCAAGATATTTCAGTGAGTAATACACTATTTTGTTCATCCCACATACTGTTGCAGATGTGTTTTGTGTGCTTGGAGTTCTGAGAAATCTGTCTATTTCATCCTATATCTAAAGACCCTCTAAATTAGTGGAGGTGGTTTGAATTATATCTAATTTGTCTTGATTCACACAATGGTGTATAAGTGACTTAAAATTATGTCTTTGAACATACTGACCGCACTAACATTCTGAAAGAAAAATCTGAAAAAAAATCCTATAAAACAGGCTTGCACCAGAAACTGGATTGTGTATTTAAGATAATACAAAATATTAAGCCCAGTATGATATATTCATTTCATCTGATTCAGGATTCAGAAGTTTTAAGGAATAGAAGCAAACTCAATGTAGGCACAATGTTTTTTAAAAGCAAGGAACAAACAGAAATAATGGTAGGAAAACACACTTGTGCAATATATCACAGAAAGATCTCCAGCTTAAGCAGAGACCATCATCACAGATAATCATCTCTGCATGTACTCTCAGCTACCATGTGGAAGCTGAAAGCCTAATCCAATTTTTGGATGCATAAATGGTGATATCTAGAAATTAGGAAATGACCTTTCCTCTGCACACAGAGCTGGTAAGATTTCTACCAGAATATTGTATCCATTACTAGTGTGAAAAAGTCTGGGAATCATAGAATGTTCAAGAAGTTTTCAAAGAGAGTCACTATTTTTTTTTCCCAGAGAAGGAGCACAGTCTTCTCGTCTACTTAAAGAAAAGGCTGAGAGAAGGGAAAGCTTGATTATATGAATATACGGTGCTCAGATGTGGCAGAATTATCCAAAAGAATGGGACTATTCTGCAAAGAAATTAGTAATGGGAACTTTAGAGCTGGAAATTGACGTTAGACAGATTCATCCTAGCAATCTCACAGTAAAAGGGGTGAGGACAGCTCTGGAGCCATCTGCCAGAAGAAGTGGTGACTCCCCAGAGGGGTGAAAAGATTTATCTGTAGCTGCATCCCAGAAGATGCTTCCAACACACTGATAGGATGTGAGTTTGGGCCCCTGACCTGATCTAGGCTATAATCCTGATTTTCTGCATCCTCTAGGCCAGGATCTAGACCCTAAACTGGTGAATATCATGGGATCAGTTTCTCCTCCTCTTTCAGCAATGAAGTTTAGATGTCCAATGTAAGAGGACACTCGTAATTCATTCATAACACTGAGCAGAAGGATTCTTCTTTATTTGGCCCTTATTGGCTAGCCCTTTTTTTTTGCTAGCTTAGCTTGCTTCTGAGGAGGGTACTTTGGGTTTGGCTTCAGTGGGTGGGAGAAATCCTGAAGTTAGAGTGAACTCTACAGCTGTGAAGATCTAGCCCATGTTCTTTAGTTACCATTCAAATATATTGATAGAACTATTTAAGATCAAGGGAAGAAAGTATTCCTTTTGTCTCTATTCTACTGGCACTTTGTAGCCATTGTTCTATTTCACTTTCTAAATGTGTGCAGCACCTAACACAGTAAGGCAATAGTCTTAGCTGGAAACAATCCAACAACCTTTTTAATATATATGTGTATATATATACATATCTTTCTAATGACAGGCCAATGCATTTTGAAAATATTATTTCTTCAATGGAATATGAAAAATGTTGGTAGTTAAAGCTGTATTGCAATATTTAGCATGCATATTGATTTTGACAATCATATAGTAACACTAGTTCATTATAGACATGACAAAGTGATTTTCATATTACCTTTGTTAAATGTGATGCACGCACACACCAACTTTTATTTGACTGAGGAATTACATTGATTTCCAGAATAAGATGGATGTAGTCTTTGTAATCACAAATGGTCATGGGAATCTTAGTTTTATATTTCTTCACTTATGGGAAAGCTTATTTTCATATACACATTAATCACATTAGGTATGTGATAATACATTCTCCAGTGTTAAAATGAATTTCTGGGAAACTTGTGAGCAGACAAGATGCCAAACTGAACTTAAAGCAAAGGGTAGTCCATGTTTAAAAGACAAGAATACCCCCACTCCCTAAAACAAAACCAGTCCACACCTCAGATTCTTGACAGGATATCCCCACTGTGAGGTTTGTCTCAGTGGAAATTCAGAGCTGACCTGTTGCTGGCCAGCAGCTGATCTAACACCAATCCTGTTTACTCTGCAGGAGACATGTTACATGTATGTTCTACTAGTGGTAAGAAATCCCCTGCCACCTTCCCAGGAGTTTGAACTAATAAGTGGATATAATCTATAGCATATAGAAATGAAAGGAATAAACATAATACAGTAACTAATCTGAGTCCATGCTAATGACAATGCAGCCCTGCCTCTATGCTGGTGAGATTATCAGTATACAATCTGGGGTTGAGGAAATGGTGTTTGTTTACAGGTATACTCAAGCAAGTTGAATTCATCAGATCAGTCTCTTGGTTTTGTTTCTCACATTTACTCCTTCTTTCCACTGTTAAATTACTGTCTTCCTTTCATGCTTTCTTTTGAATAAAGCTAAGTGGAGGTAAAAGGAAACCACAACAATGTGTGCAATGTGGGAAAAATCATATGACCAAATAATTTAACCACAGTTTTCATAAATGAAAGATGAACTTTGTTAGATAATGATAAATCCGTCCTAGAAAGATTAAAAAATACTGCTTGAATCCTCTAATTTCCTGCTAACACATTAGGATCTATTATAGTGCCACTTTTTGCCATTGTAAGGACGTATAAGGTAAAATAATGTAGCAAAAGTGTGATACACACTGTACAGTAATTAAGATGAAACGCTGTAGCTAAGGAAAGCTTAAAAAGGCACAGTGTAGCCTACAGTTGATCTGATGTTGTCCTGAAAGGGGCTAAAATAGGCTTTTTACTGACAGCTAGGTCTTTTGTATTAGCTAATGTAGTTTTTCCATCAATATTCACTGAAGCATTTGGCATTTGCTCGTAAAGTTATGAGTTATCCAAACTCTCACAGCAACAGTATTCATATAATGCACAATAAAAGTCTGGAAGACTTGACTGAGAGAAACAGGAATATGTATTAGCCACTTACTGATCTGACAGGACAGAAACAGAATTAAGAGTGAGATAATACAGAAAAAAAAAGCTTCCTGCAGTGGGCTGGTACCATATGATCAGTGATTATGAACAGAGCACAAAAATGCTTTTGAATATTCACAATATTGTTTTACTGCTACTTCTTCAAAGACCTTCCAAGTAATCTCCTTTATTGAGCACCGTCTAGCACTTATTGAAAAGGCTTCATGTATTCATTGCTTCCCAGTATAACCATTTAGTTAGTAACATAAAGAAGAGAACTAATCACTCTGGGTTTCTGCAGTGTCAGAAGAGAGGGTCATTTCCAGACCCTGATTCAGACTGCAAATGGGATCATCGCTCTCTGGAAGTAGAGCTTTCTGCTCACTTCCTCTTCATTGATCATGAGACTGAACAGACAAATTAAAATTAAGCAACATGATTCAAGTTGTGAACTCTGTAAGTTAAGGCTCATAAACTTCTCCTGTGTCAGTGAAGTGGTAGTAAATGGAAAACCCAGTCCAGGGAAAACACTCTAGGTGAAATCACATTTTACTGTTAATATCTGATATTGAAAGACATTAATATCAGCTGCTATTGAGGAATGCTATTAGCCTGAGGAATTAGGAATAGAATGAGATAAGGAGCAAGATAACAGTGAAACACTGTGATTGCCTTTTTCCAGCAACTAAATATACTAATACATGGTGGCCCTGGCACATTTTCTTTTCAAGAAGTTCAAAGTAGAAATGTCAGTTAATTTTTCAGCTAATCCCTATAAATTAAGCAGTTTTTACTGTTAAAACCTATACTGAAACTGTATGAGGAGATGTATACAGTGACTTCCATATTTTTTGTCCTTTTCCATCCATTCAACATATTTTCTTCAGCGCATATATGAGTTTCCTTTTTCATATTAATCTATTAAGTCCTGTAGGACAGAGGGGACAGAGGTGGCTGGAGTTACTATAGGATCTGCCTGTCTGCCTTGCACTAAGATGGGGCAATATGATAGGTGAAAATAATCCCTTCTTACCCTAACTGTCACAGCACACAATCCACAAAATGTGTGAAGCCTCATTATAAGAGACACTAAAAATCTATGGAATACCATGTTTAAAACTTTTTAAAAATTTTTGAGGAAAGTTTCACTGTAATTAAAAATTATCGTGGAACCAGTGCAAGCAAAATATATCATTCAGGACGAAATGACCATTCCACCTCACTCCAACAGACTGATTTATGCCATAATGACAGAATTAATGAATTGCTGCCTATGTAGTTTTTGTTGTCTTGCCTCATAGGGACATAGACCTACTATAAAGCATTGTGTCAGCAAGCTAAAACATTTGGAAAACAGCCTTAAGGAATCAAGGAAGCAGAATTAAGGATCTCTGCTTGCCCACCTGGTAAATGTACCAAGGGTTCTCTCCAAAAGCACAGAGGCCACCTTACAGTCTACAATGCAGAAATTAACTTATTTAGTCACTGCCCTTACAGCCTGACAGGCATAGTGGGTCTTGCAGATCAGATACATGACTAAAGTAAGCACTAAAATTTCAAGCACTGTATTAGCCAACTTTAAGGCATCTGTCTGGTGGCATCTATTATTCTGGCTTAGGGATCTGTGCTCCTGCACAATCTTTGAGTTAAATTAGATATTCCAAAATGCAAGCCATCAAAACCTAAAGAAAGACCTGTTGTGGATGTAAACCTCTAAGTCTAGCTGTCTGCTTGATGGAGTTAAGTGTTGAGTTCACAGTTCATCCAAACTCTTGTCTGCAACATTACTTGCTTTATGCTGGCTCTGTTATGTGTATATCAAGACTTAAAATATCCCTATCCCTATGCTCATTTCATCCCGTACAGAAACTCCTGGTCAACCCTCATCTGAAGAGCAATGGCCCTTTGTAGGTTTTAATACTTCCTTCTCCCAAAGGAAATAATAAAATCATAGAATGGCTTGTGTTGGAAGACACATTAAAGATCATTAAGTTCCAATCCTCCTGCCACAGACTGGGAAATCTTCCACAAGACCAGGTTACTCAGGGCCCCATTCAACCTGACCCTGAACACTTCCAGGGATGGGGCATCCACAGCTTCTCTGGGCATCCTTTTCCAGTGTCTCATCACCCTCCCAGTAAATATTTCTGCCTAATATCAAATCTAAACATACTGTCTTCCAGTTTAAAGCAATTCTCCCTTGCCCTGTCACTGCATATCCTTGTAAAGAGTCCCTCTCCTGTTCTCTTGTAGTCCCTTTAGGTACTGGAAAGTGTCATAAGGACTCCCCAGTGCTTTCTTTTCTCCAGGTTGAACAACCCCAACTCTCTCAGCCTGTCTTCATAGCAAAGATGCTCCTTGCCTCTGATAATCTTCACGGCCTCCTCTGGTCTCTCTTCAACAGGTCCATGACCTTTCTATATTGGGGCTCCAGATCTGGATGCAGCACTCCAGGTGGGGTCTGACCAGAGCAGAGTAGAGGGGAAGAATCATCTCCCTTGACCTGCCCATGTTGCTTTTGATGCAGCCCAGGATACAACTGATTTTTGGCCTGCGAGGTTGCCAGGTCATGTTCAGCTTTTCATCAGCAAACACCTCCAAGTGCTTCTCCTCAGGGCCGATCTCAATCCATTCTTTGCCCAGCCTGTGGTTGTGCTTGGCATTGCACCAACCCAGGTACAGGGCCAGGCACTTGGCCTTGTTGAACTTACCATGGTTTGCACAGGCCCAAAGAGCTCAAGGTCTCTCTGGATGGCATCCCTTCCCTCCAGCGTGTCAAGTGCACCACACAGCTTGGTGCCATCAGCCAACTTGCTGAGGGTGCACTCAATCCTCTGAAAAAGATGCTAAACAGTACTGCTCCCAGTACCAACCCCTGAGGAATAACACTCCTTGCTGCTCCCTACTTGGACTGCATTGTCAACTGTCATGGCATTTATAACTGTTCAATTTGTGTACTAATTACTTTAAATAGCTAAATAAAAATACAGCTTGAGGTGCTGAAGAGCTGTTACAACAACTATGGTTGTTTCTGGCCTCACTGGCAAGCACAGTTATATTTTTCCTCTATCAGTTATTGTATGTACACTGGCAAGGTAGAAATGAGTCAGGGACTCCCCTGTTGTAACAAGCAGACCACAAAGATACCATAACATGTGAACTAAAACAATTCTATCGCTTGTGGCGATCAAGGCCTCCACTTACATGCGACTCAATGTGCCTAATTGAACCAAGTTCTCACGTCCTGTGTACCCTGTGCAGAGGAAACAGGCAGTTAGCTGAAGGTCAGCACTCTCATATAACTGTCTCAGCAAAAAGAAGATAAAATCACAATCAAGCTGCTAGTTATTTAAGATAGGAAACTATGAAGACTATTGTAGGCCATGTTTAGGTCATCAGAGGAAGTACTCATGGAGCACATTTAGTACCTGAAAGGCAAAATATTAACCCTGTCCTTTCCTGACTGGA
>NW_008240221.1:6047197-6048441 GCF_000691975.1 Corvus brachyrhynchos
CTTTCCCTTTCTTTGTTTGCTTACAGCTTCTGCTTTCATTTCAGACAGAAGATGGTCTTCATCTTGGAAGATACTCTGATGCTGTACTTTATAATTTTGCTGTAGATGCAGATAATGATTAGTATTTCCACTGTAATGTAAAGCATCATTATTAGCATAGATAGGTAAATAGGGTTCTACTCATTAATTTATAGCATAAGGGATTATACAGATTTAGGGAGCACTGTAAAACAATAAAAAATGAGTGCACACTAACTTGGCGCTGTTATCCACCCTCAGTAAATGCCATCAGAATGGGGAAAAAGCAGTTATGGATGCCAAGGAAATTCTACAAATTCAAGACAGACTGTGGGGTCTTTCCTAGTGAGCTCTGCTGGGATGGGAGAAGGATGAATGATGCCTTCCCTGAGTGTCTATTCCTTCCTCTGACTACCAGGCATTACTTTATAGAACAGATGGAAAAAAAATCCTAAATTGTCACTACAAATTTGATCTGCATGCCTAAGGTTAGAAACTCTTGCCCCTCTGCAAATAGTCTCTCAGAAAAAGCCAGGTTGTCTATGAGTGTATGAACACTATATGTGATTAGTTAGCACAAAGTATATAAAATTCTGCTGGATTGTATTGTCTTCCACAGGAAAGGAAAAAAAGTGCCCAAAACAGCTGACTAACTCCATATGTTAGGCAGGGACATGGTACTGCCATCAGTTCCTGCATGGCAACAGGGAGATAGGAATGACAGCAATAGCACAGGACCAAACAAAAAGAAGCATTATTTGGATGTCTAT
This sequence comes from Corvus brachyrhynchos, assembly GCF_000691975.1. Taxonomy (NCBI): domain Eukaryota; kingdom Metazoa; phylum Chordata; class Aves; order Passeriformes; family Corvidae; genus Corvus; species Corvus brachyrhynchos. The sequence continues at coordinate 6,047,986 of NW_008240221.1, forward strand.
AGCCTTCATGAGGCAGCATGGGAATGGGAACAGCCCCATGTGAATAAAACAGAAACTCAGTACCTATAGCAGCAGTAAAAACATACAGATGTGGGAATAAAGGAGTCTCACCTGAACTCTCCATCTCGGGGGGGTCTCAACTACTGTCAAGCTCCAAGTTTTAGCTCTTCTAAATCTGGAGTTGCTTTGCTGATCAGAGACCATCTTTCCACGCTTTTATTTCAGAGGATGGAGCAGTTTTCTTATTCCAAGCACTTATAAAATGTGTTTTTTGGGATTTTTGTGTGTGCTGGAGTGGGAAGTTCTGGGCTGTTGTTTCAAGCACTGTAGGTCACGTTTTAAATAGCTACCCCATGAAAACTGCTTTCTACTTCTACTAAGAACCCAGCAGCAGAATAGAATAAATGAAAAAAACCTAGCTATAATTCCCCTTGCAAAGTCTGTCTCAGACTCTTT